>NC_052058.2:74828888-75133131 GCF_903992535.2 Arvicola amphibius
GAGAGACTACATTACTGCAACTGATATGCCATGTTTGTGATATCCATGGGAGGCCTGACCTTTTCTGAATAGAAATGGAGTTGGAGAGGATTGAGGTAGGCAGAGGGCCTATCGGGGGAGCAACTGGGAGGAGAGGAGGAAGGGGAAACTGTGGTCTGGATGTAAAATAAATGAATAAGTATTTTTTTAAAAAAGGATAAAAGAAAAAATTAATTAGATTTTATTTGAAAATTAAGATCAAATACATAATTGTCATTTTTGTACTATAAAGGTAACAGGTCTCCTATCTGTGTGTTTCCCTAGTGTAATACATGATGAGTTCATTGTTTTCATTGTCCTTTCATTTTATATTTTTATTTTGTTTGGGTAGAGATTTTTCTATATTAAGTCTTAGAATGGTACTCAGACAAAATTTTATAGATTTCTTAACATTTTTTTTTATTCTCAGCATTGTAGAAGTGCAGCTCAATGTGGCCATCCAATGAGTTCAACCTTAGCTATGAGTTGAGTCAGTAGCTAAGAACTCTTGCCATGCAAACACAAGAACTGAATTTTGATCCCATGCCCCCATTAAAGAAGCTGACCTTAATCCCTGCACTGTGGATGGAAGAACAAGGAGAAATGCTGGGCATTGGTGACTGCCGGTTTAGCTCTAGCTTCATTACGGGACCCTTTAACAAAGTAGGAAGGTAGGGAGTAATAGACCTGAACACTATCTGTCCTCCTCTGGCATCTGGTGCAGATACAGCCACATGTCCCACGAGTAACCTGCACAGACACACACACACACACACACACACTCAGACATACACACACAGAGGCAGACACACACTCACAGAGGCACACACACTCAGACACACACACAGAGGCACACACACTCAGACACACACGGGCACACACACACACACATAAACACACACACAGAATCAGAGAGAGACAGAGAGGGAGAGAGCAATCACACTGAGGGATGAGGAACCAGGCAGCTCCCCGCTTGGGAGACAGACAGTCAAAAGAGGTTCTTGGTAGGTTAATTGCTCTTCACTTATACACTTATGATGACAAATTTAAGACTACTTTTCACCTCTGAAACAAGACATGGTGGGCTTTTCTCCGTGAAGGCACGTGTTCTGTGGAAAATTTTAAATCTCCTTGGGTGTGGCAGATTGAGGCGTAGGGGTCGGGTTCCGCTCTCTGGAACCCTGCATCACCTCTTTCTTTGTTTATCTCTCTCTTTAATCATTCACCCACAGTAGCCCAAACCAGTTAATTCTGAAATAGAACGGGAATCCACACTGCACCCCTAAAAATGTAAAAGCTCTGATTTTTCCAAACTAACTTAAATTCTACGTCCATATTCTCTCTACCCCCACTGGGATAGTACTTTGTGTGTTTTGTTCTGTGTTTATGTAAGTTTCTCCTTTTAATGAAACTTGATTGAGTGCTGAAAGCTTGAATGTTTTTCCCTTTCATTCTTCAGATTGAAGGGGAAAAAAATCTGCTCCTGCTACCCTAGAAGACCTCATGATGATGACAGCATTATCATTCCACATGCCTTTACTTCAGGTGCAAACAGTGACATACAAGAAAATGAATGTTGTGTCTGCTAGCTTACCATCTGGAAATCCTGGCTAATACTTTTCCCACATTGTGTTTTGGTAATTATTTATCAGAGAAATTGACAACTACAAAAGTAAGGTAATAAATTATTCATCGAGATAAAAGAATATTTTGTGCTATAACATTTGTATTAAACATGCTATTATTGCTCAATCTAAAATTTTTAGATTTTAGATTCTTTTATTCTTTTATTCTACTTGTCTTGTCTTACAGAAGAACTCAGGAAATGTCATTACTTACCCCCCAAATGTGTAGATATTTCTAAATTATTGCTAGGAAAAATATTAAGTTGTAAAAATTTCCTCCATTTTAGGCATTTCTGTAGCAATAAAACTGTATGTCAGGCACACTGATTAGTATGCACTCATGTGTTATGTACTCAAATGGAGAAAGCTTAAGAACTGGGCTGTGCAGGCCCAAAAATGTGAGCCTATTTCAACCTTGTCTGAATGCCAGAGAGTTTGAAGTTGCTCAGTTAACAATAATCAGAGTTACACATCCTAAATCAGGATGTGGTTACTTGCTTCTTTAGAAATTAAGATGGCCCATACAGTTAGATCCGCTTTCCCTGATCAATGGTCAGGAAATTCAAGCATACTTCAGTTCCTTCTTATCAAATAGGGGATTTGACATTGTAGTGGCTGCCTTTACGATACTTGGTCTAGGGTAGTTTCACTGTCTAAACAGCAGAATGCTAATGCCTTGATATCTCAAAAGATTGAAGCAAGTAACTATTTTGGTTTATTTGTATCATGCCAAAGCAGTCTTTTGTCTTGGGGGGGGGGTATAAAAGTGTATGGAAAATTAAGCGTGGTGATTTCAGTATTCACTGGAACTCCCTCACAGTACTGTTCTAGGTTTTTCTGTTTTATAATTCTTCACGTCTTCATACTTTTTATTTATATTTCTAATCCTCAAGCCCCTACCATACAAGTGGTACTTTTGTTGAGGCTGGTCCCTGACACTGGATGATCTGATTTAGATTTTAGAGAGAATTTCACAGCTAGTCACCTAAATGAAAGAGAGCGTAAAGAAGTGACTTAGAGCATCAGTCTGCCTAAAATAATCTAGAGAATGTGAATATTAGACTGTGTACTAGGGACACTGATGAAGAAAATACCAAAGAAACACGACGGTCAGATTTTGACAGGCACCTAGGCAAATAACGATTACTCATCTCTTCTCTGGTCTGCCATGCCTGAACCATGAAAACAGCATATTCAGAATACGTGGTAAATCACAGTGCTTCATGCCAGAGCATACATAGTGAGAACTAAAACCTACTCATTGGATTTAGCATTGTAAATTTCAACAGTCACTTTGATGACATAAATCCCTGAGAATTTTGGGAACCAATACTCAAAAGACAGGAATGAGAAGTGATTATAAAATTCTTCCTTTTTTTTTTTTTTTGTCATATTAAGGAGCAGAGAAATTCAGTGACTAAGTGATGAAAACTTAGTGCAGTTTATTCTTAAGAAGAAATGCATGGTTTAATCTTATAATAGTGTAAATCACTAAATATGAATCTGTCATTTGGAAAAAAAAGGAAGTATTGTTTTGGTCAGACACAAATATGCTTTATTTTTAACTTTTAAGACATATTCAATAGTGTAATTTGTCCCAGGCACAAATCAAGAAAAGCAGACTTTGCCATAGGGAAAGGCTGTCTCTATTTTTCTTTTGTCATTCCAGGTCTCAAATGCCCCTAATTTTTTCTTCTACAACTTGTCCAGGTTAAGATTTGAGACGGCTGTAGGTGGTGACATTCTTCTCATTAGTGCTAGCCTAAATGTTTCTTCTCTTGCCTTAAGCAACTGAAGTTTTAAGAATAGCATTTTGCTCTGGAAAAAGAAACTCCAGGCAAGTGCTAAAATTGGGGAAAATGTTAATCCCGCATAATACTTTCTATGACAGTGTATCCAGCACAAATATAAATTGTTATACACACATTTTTTTTTTGCTTTGACTTTTAAAACAAAATACGTAGGAAAATGTTACTATCGGATAAGATTGGGCGTGTTTAGGGTAATATTATTAATAATAAAAATTTACATTGGACAAATAAATACAATTGCAGTCACAATTAGAAAATAAAAATAAACCACTAGAAAATAAAGTGAGATCTTTTTTTCAAATTTCATTAATTTTGTGTAATCAAGGGCCTGAAATGTTTGTAAATATATTTTACCACTTCATGCTGCAAATGATTTTTTTTTTTTATTTCAGATTTGTTCAGATTTTGGTGCAATTTAAAGTTCGAGTGAATTTTTATCTTATCATCTATTAAGGTTGGTTATTAGGATGGAGGAAATTCTCTGTTTCCCTCAAGGTGTGGACAGATGGTTTGATAGATCAAAGGGCACATTGCTCTTGCATAGGATCTTAGTTTAGTCCCAAGCATGCAGGTCATGTGGTTGCATACAACTTTCTATAACTCCATTTTCAAAAATTCCAGTACCTTTTTCTTGGTGTCCTGGGACCTAGAGTTATACCATACAATGCAGGCACACACACAAACCCAAAATTTTAAAATAAAATAATCGTTTGAATAAAAACTTCTTTCACATAGTAGAAATGTCTGGATGGTGGTGGCACATGCCTTTAATCCCAGAATTTAGGAGGCAGAGGCAGGTGAATCTTTGTGAGTTCAAGAATAGCTTGGGTCTATAATAGCTAGTTCCAGGAAAGGCTCAAAGCTACAGAGAAATCCTATATTGAAAAAAAAAAACAAAGCAATAAACAAAAAACACATAACAGAAATCTTAAGATGTGATTGGGTTTTTTTTTTTGTTTTTATTGTTGCTTGCTTGTTTTGCTTTTGTTTTTTTGTAGACATGTTTATATAATTTCTATTTCAGAAGCTCTATTTAGTTAAAATATTAGTAGGAGAGATTAAACTATGTAAGATTCATTTATCATTTTATGTGAATTGAGAACACATAACTAGAAATAGTAACACAAGTTACTAAAATAAAACAAAGTCAAATAACTATTTCTGGAAAGCTTTGAAAATAGGACATGGATACTAGGACATAGATAATTTTGGTTACCAACTCTACAACATCTGGAATCAACTAAACCAGAAGAAGCTGGGTACATCTGTGAAAGAGATTTCTCATTAGATCATTTAAGGTGGGAAGACCTACATCTGGATCATTTGACCTGTGAGGATTTACCCTAAATCAGGATCATCTGAGATTGAAAGCCAATATCTAGGCCACATCATCTGGTAGTAGTTTGTATAAAAGGAAGTAGAAGAAGGAAATGTTTGGGTTTTTTTCCAGCTTGCCTTCACTTTCCCTGGAAGTTCATCGTTCCTGCTGTTCAGGCATTCCCTTGTTGGCATTAGAATGTTGTTTAGTTCCCCAGTATATACTATAAAGCAGGTTACACATTCAGCTCTGTTAACTGACAAGTACTTGATTATTTGATGTTATTTTTAGAGTTTTTTTTATTGAAAATAGACATTTTTTAAAATATGATATATTCTGCTGATTAGTGTTTTCTCTCCCTCAGCTGATGTGGCATTCCCCTCTGTATGCTGTAAATAACATTGATTAATAAAGAAGCTGCTTTGGGCTTATTGGTAGGGAAGAACTTAGGTCAGAGGGGAAGACTAAACTGAATGCTGGGAGAAAGGATGCAGAGTCAGAGAGAAGCCATGTAGCCCTGCCAGAGACTGACACTGAAACTTTAGCAGGTAAGCTACAGCCACATAGGGATACACAGATTAATAGAAATGCATTAAATTAATATGTAAGAGTTAGTAAATAAGAAGCTAGGGCTAATGGGCCAAGCAGTGGTTTAAATAAATTATATGGTTTCTGTGTGATTATTTCAATTCTGGGCAGCTGGGACAAATAAGCAGCCCCCTCCAACACCTAACTCCTCCCAGGTCTTACCCACTTCTCTTCTGACCCAAACCCATAACTTCTCTCTCTCTATCTCATTAATATATTAACAGGTATCGAAAAAGTAATGGATAATAAAATGGAATTAGATGCAGCAAAAGCTAATAAACCTGAATAGGACAAAAATTTAAAAAAAAAAAACAGAAAAACTGAGCCAAATAAAAAGCTCAATAAAAATAAACACATATAGGTACACATACACACACACAGAGAGAGAGAGAGAGAGAGAGAGAGAGAGAGAGAGAGAGAGAGAGAGAGAGAGAGAGAGAGAGAGAGAGAGAGAGAGAGAGAGAGAGAAATACATAAGAGCAAAATAATGGAAACCATAATGTATATGCAAAGAGCCTGTATGGATAAAAAGTAATAAAGACAAAGAATCTGGGGGAAAAAAGGTTTTGAGTTCATTCTGTAGTGTTCATGTACTGCCAGGCATGGGGCATGAACTTAAGAGTGGTTTGTAAACACAGAGACTCCTTTGGAGTAAACTATTATTTGCAAGTAGTTATCAATTGGATATAACTTCTGGGTTACAGATGGCAGTCTGTATTCACTTCTGGCAGTGCTGAAACCCTGTCAAACAAGAAACTTTGCAAGCTCTGTGCAGATTCCCTCACACTGTGAGTTTCTGTTTCCTTGGTGTCCATCCCTTCTGTCTTTCGCAATATATCTACCTCCACCTCAGAATAGTTCTCATAGCCCTGAAGAGAGAATTTTGTTGGAGACATCCCATAAAAAAAAAAACTGGTATCCCAAGGTCTCTCACTATTTGCATATTTTACAGTCATGGGTCTCTGTATTAGCTTCCATTTACTGCAGGAGACAGCTTCTCTGATAATGCTAAGTAAGATACTGTATATGGATAGAGCAGAGTAGATACGAATTGGTTAACCACAAAAGCTTTGTGCCACTATTGCATTAGTGTATTTTGCAGGCACATCACCATTATAAATCAGAGACTATATAGCTGTATCGATGACTACCTTTCTACTTTAATAGCATAAAGAGGACTTTCCAGTACCATGAACACTAGTCAGTAAGGGTGAAGGCTCTAAATAAGAGTCTACTTAATTTATCCATGTTCGTAACTCACTACAAATTTGTGGAAAGCAACCAATAGTCTTATTTAGGGGGAGACTGTTCCTTTGTTTTCCAGCTGCTGAGACATGCAATAATCACACAAAAACTATATTAATTACAACACCGTTTGGCCTATTAGCTCGGGGTTTTTTTATTGGCTAGCTCTTATATCTTAAATTAACTCATTTCTATTATTCTGTGTATCTACACAAGGATATAGATTGCCAAGAAAAGTTCTGACACCTATATCCTTCAGCAGCTACATGACATCTCTCTGGCTCTGCCTACTCTCTCTATATATCTCTATTTGGATTTTCTGCCTGACTTTATTTGACTAAAGTAAATCGACCAAAACCGTTTCTTTAATAACCAATAGTAATAAAATATATCCATAGCGTATAGAGGGGAATCCCACATTATCTCCCCTTTTCTGTGTAAATAAAAAAGGAAGATTTTAACTTTAATGTAGTAAAATTACATATAACAAAACAGGTAACAAGCAAGAACTGAAGTTACAATATTTAAGTCTACTTTATCTTTTATCATAACTAAGAAAAACTATAATTATAACTATAACTACCTATTTTTCAACTCCATCAAAGACCCCAGAAAGATACAATATTATCTAAGTAAACAGGAAATGCATTGTAAGCAACTTTCAAATCTCTAAAATTGACAGAGACATCTCACTGTCTGGAAAGTCACCCAACGTTCTTTTGTACAGCTGGGGCTTCCATCTTCAACTTACAGGCCCGTAGTATCCAGCAGACTTTTTCAGGAAGCAGGAAATTTGAAAGGCTCTATCTTGGCAGTTTATCAGTCACTTTCTTCTGTGTCCTGTAGAATGTATGGCAGTTTCTTCTGTGAAGCAGGAACCCTGAAGAACCATCCCATATTTTGGAATTTTCAGCAGTCAATTTTCTGTGGTTCCTCATTGTCCAGTTTATACAGAATAATATTAAACAGTCTAGGCAAGAACAGTTTCTTGTACAAATTGCTAGCAAACTCCATAGGAGCCTTTTTGATGTCCATCATCCTCTTGAAGTAATTGGTGTTACCAGAAGAAATCAAGTCTCATTATTAAGAAAAGTCTAAGTTTTTACAACAATTTAGATACCACATTAGGCATGTCTTTGAAAGATTTGAAGAATGCCTATCCATCTGAAATGTATCTCTGTACATCTAGAAAGTCTATCATTACTACAAGTTTCCCTTCTATAAATGACTATCAATCTGTATTTCTTAACTATACACTACATTTTAAAAAGAGACACACAAACACATTGTATTAAGAAAGTGTAGAAATGAACATATAATTGAGCTTAACTTTGTATCAGTAGACCAAGATCCATACCAATGCAAAGTATTCATCTATATATCATATCCCCCTTTAAATATAAACAAACATTTATAGACAATTAGGGATTTTGGATATTGTTTTCTAAACTACTTCTTGCTGATTGAGGGTGCTGTTAATCTGGCCTTTCATAGAGTATGCTCTGTGGTAGGTTCATCTCAGCACACAGTCCTGAAGCTGGCATGGATGTTGGATCATCTGGGCCATTGCTTCAGGGATCTTGTTTGATCTAACTACATTAGCTGTTAAGGAAACAACAGCTTTCTAACTTCTGCAGAAACAAAAGCAGAAGTTGTTTTCCAAAGCAACTTATCCTTAGACCCAAATTTTAAGTTAAGATACCTTTAAAATACATATCTTGGTTTAGTTTAGCAGCTTGTACAGTGAAATGTCTCTCTTTACTTAGCTAATTCACACCCCAAAAATTCAAAGAAAACAAATTATATAAATAATCTCAACTCTCTGTTTATATATTCCATCTTTATGTGCCTTATTTTTCTGGCTCTATTACTTTTTCTACAAGTTTAATATTTATTTTATTATCTTTACTCCTTTAATCTATGCCTGTTTGTACTCTGCCTCATTTAAGACTATTTTTAAAACTGCTTCTTTTTATTGCTATCTATGCTCTTTTTTTTCTTCTCCCAAGCTTACATACTTTTATTCAACACTATCATACACTAGGAGCTCTTTTTCATCTGGACATGCACTTATTACATGTGTATCTATAATTATTTTCTGAGCAGAAGTGCCTTTTTTTTTCATTTTTTAAGTGCTAAGCAGGCATGGCTAAGACCAATTCCACAGCCCTGCCTCTTGGCTCCACCCAGTCCAGCATGGCAGAGGCATGTCCACTGTTGACTAAAGTTTGTGTCCCACCCGGCTGTCATCACTCCCAAAGAAATCATACAGAGGTCTACACCAATTTCAAACTTATTGATCTATTAGCTCAGACTTCTTGTTAACTCTTATAACTTATATTAGCCCATAATTCTTGTCTATGTTAGCGATTTGGCGTGGTAACTTTTTCAGTGATGCATCGCATCTTGTTTCCTCTGTATCGGGATTTCTCAGTCTCTGGGTCACGACTCTAGACTCAAACTTTCTCTTCCCAGAATTCTCATCATCACACCTCTACTTCTTGCCTGGTCATCATCATCCCGCCTATACTTCCTGCCTGACTACTGGCCAATAAGCATTTTATTAAAATTAATACCAGTGACAGGATAAAAGACCATGGTCCCACAGCACTTCCCCCTTTTAAGCAACTTTTTTACAGTCAAAAGAATCAAGACTATTCTCCAATTTATTTTCTATGTATGTGGTCTAATTTAAGGTTTTAGGACCATTTGCAACTGAAATTTGTGCATTGTGATAACTGAAGTTCCTACTTGAATTCTGATACATGTTACCACACAGTTTGATTAGTATCTTTCACTGGTGAAGCCATTTTTCCTCCACCGAGTATTTCTGGCTATGTTATTAAAAACAAGGAGTCCATGGGTATGTGGAGATATGTCTGGCACATAATTACATTTAATTAATCAATTTGCCTATTTTGTCATGTCCCTCTTTTTATCACTAATATTGTTACCTTGTGCCTTTTCTCTCCCTTTAATTAATTTGGCTGAGGATTTTTAACGTTACTGATTTTCAAGAATCAACTTTTGTTTCACCAACTCTTTGTGGTGTGTTTTTGTTTGTTTGTTTCTATTTTGTTTACTTCAGCACTGAGGTTGTTTATTTCTTGCCATCTATTCTTCTAAGGAGTTACTTATTCTTTTTTCTCAAGATTACAGGTGTTCTCTTAAGTTACTAATATGAGATATCTCCAACTTGATATTAAATTGATTAGTGCCAACAATGTTTCCCATAGGGTTGAGTATGTTGTGTTTTCATTTTCATTCAAGTAGAGAAGTTTCTAGTTTCTTTCTTAATTTGTATCTTGACTCATTTTTCATTCATCAGTGAGTTATTCAGGTTGCATGAGTTTATAAGCTTGCTATTATTTCTGTTGTTGATATCTAGTTTTAGTCTGTGGCAGTCAGATAGGATACATAATTTTATTTCAATTTATTTTTAATCTATTTTGATTTTTCTTGCATTACCTTTTGTGATCAATTTTTGTGCCAGTTTTATGAGGTGCCGAGAACAAGGTGTGTTCTTTTGTGGATGAATAAAATGTTCTATAAATAAGTTTGTTCCATTTAGTCTCTAAAATCATTTATTTCCAGCATCTTTCTCTTTAGATTCCTCTGCATAACTTGTCTATTGGTTAGACTGGGGAATGGAATTTGTCTACCATCACCATGTGAGAGACAATATGTAATTTTATCTGTAATAGTATTTTTTTACATGCTTGAGTTTCCTTGTTTGTTCCACAAATATTTGGAATTTCCTTTTCTTGGTTTTATTTCATTGACATATATGTAGTATTCTTTATTATTGCTTCTGATTAGTTTTGCTTTCAAGACTACTTTTCAAATATTAAAATGGCCACATTTGTTTGCCTCTTGGGTCCATTTAAATGGAATATCCATTTTTCCCCTGATATAAAGTATTTTCTTGATGTGAAGACATGTTTCTTTGGCATAGCCCAAGAATGGATTCTTCTCTTGTATTCAATCTGTTAGTCTATGTTTTCCTTTTTTACAAACTGAACCATTTATGCTTAGAGTTACCAGTTAACAGTGTTTTCTGATTCTAATTATTTTGTTTGTGGTTGTGTATTGTTTTTCTCCCTTCTTTTGATTTGTTTATCATGGATTTTTTTTTTTGTTCTTTATGTTTTCTTGTGAATGCAACCTCTTCAGATTGAACTTTTCCTTCTAGCACCTGTTGTAGTACTGAATTTTTAGATAGATACTGCTTAATTTTTTTTATATTGAAATGCTTTTCTTTTTCCATCTATTGGGACTCAAAATTTTCTTAGTTATAGTAGCCTGGAATAGTATCTGTGGTTACTCAGAGTATGCAGAATATCTATCTAGGCTTTTATAGCTTTTAGATTCTCTATTGAAAAATCAACTGTTGTACATTTTGACCTACCATTATAAGTCACTAGGTCTTTTTCTTCTTGAATCTTTTAATATAATTTCATTGTTCTATGTGGTTTTTGCATTGATTCTTATTGTGTCATTTTGAAATTTTTTGGTACAGTCTATTTGCTGTGTTGTATCCTTATATTTCTAGTACAGGAATGAGTACTTCTATCTTTATGTTAGGAAATTTTTCTTATTCAATTTTGTTGAAATACTTTCTATGCCTTTGACTGGGATATTTTTTGTTATGCTAGTAGTAGATTTGTTCTTTTCATATGTCCCTAATTTCCTGGGTGTTTTTGGCATGGATTTTAATTGAATTTAACCAAGACATCTAATTTATTTTGTCTTGTTTTCAATGCTTGAGATTCTCTCTTCATTGTCTTCTATTCTGTTAGTGCGGCTTACATGTGATGTTTTTGGTATCATTTGGTTTTTTGACAGCCTAAAATTTCACTTCTGATTTCACCTCATTTTGAACTTACTTTATTGACTCTATATCTGCTTTCATATCTTTAACTGCTTTTATCATCATTTGACTGTCTTTGTTTTTCACTAACTTCTTTAATTGATTTATTTATATCCTCTTTGAGATCTTGAACATATTCATAATAAATACTTTGTATTTCTTTTCTTCTGCTGCAAATATTTTATATCTCATGACCTACTGTAGTAGGGTTTCTGGGTTTGGCAAGGACATGTTATTTTAGATGTTAATGATTGTGCTTTTACACTGGCTTCTAGGCATCTGGGTTTGGGGTGATTGTGACTCCAGGTGTTGATATTTGCCCCTGTCTTTGTTGGATGAGTGCCTTTTCCCTTGGTTTCTCTTTCATTTTCTGGACCTTATGACAGTGTAGTTGCTTTGGTTTTCATTATAGGCAATTTCTGAGTCCTTGCCTGTCATGGCTACTGGTGATCCTTGGTAGAGTACATTTCCAGTTACTAGGGACTAACTTGTAAGAATAGTGATTGACTTGAAGTTGGTGTTGAGAAGGTCCACAAGAAGGATCTGGAATGAGGTTTGGAGGAGTAACCAGGATATAGAGTCAGAGAGTGAGGGCAGGTCTCTGCAACTGCTCTGAAATAAAGGGCTGGGGTTGAAATTGGGGAATTTGCAATGGAGTACAAAAAGAAGTATAAATATATAAAGACCTTATTCCTGGTCTCACCAGGCAACTGGGATAACAGATCATAAGTGTCCCTGGTATTGTTGATTTATACAAAGCAATAAATCTCACTTTGATTACTATAAATTAATTCTATCAGTGTATCCTTATAGCACTAACATCTGAAAAAAATGGCAAAACTTCTTTTTTAATCATTTTGTGGTTTATTTTTTTATATTTAAAAATTTCCATCTCTTCCCCTCCTCCTCCCTCTTCAGGCCAAGGAGCCATCGGGGTTCCCTACTCTATGTTAAGACCAAGGTCCTCCCAACTCCCCCCAGGTTCAGGAAGGTGATCATCCAAGCTGAGAAGGCTCCCACAGAGCCTGTCCATGCAGAAGAGTCAAAGCTCAGCGCCTTTGTCCTTGGCTTCTCAGTCAGCCTCCACCATCGGCCACATTCAGAGAGTCTGGTTTGGTCTCATGTTCCATCAGTCCCAATCCAACTGGAGTTGGTGGTCTCCCATTAGTTCTGTCTCACTGTCTCCATGGGTGAACGCACCCCTCACGGTCCTGACTTTCTTTCTCATGTTCTCCCTCCTTCTGCTACTCATCAGGATCTTGGGAGCTCAGTCCAGTGCTCCAATGTGGGGCTCAGTCATTTTCTTCATCTATTGCAAGGTGGAGGTTCTATGGTGATATGCAAGAAATTCATCAGTATGGCTATAGGAACTGGCCTTTTCAGGCTCCCTCTCCTTAGCTGCCCAAGGAACTACCTGGGGGCGTCTCCCTGGAAACCTGGGAATCCTTCTAGGGTCAAGTCTCTTTACCACCCTCAGATGGCTCCCTAAATTAAGATATATGCTTCCCTGCTTCCATATCCACCCTTCCTGTATCCCAAGCATCCCATTCCTCCGAGTTCCCCCCATTCTCCCCTTCACACTTTTCTCTCCGCATCTTCTCTTGGCCCCGTCTCATCCCACTCTCAAGTTCCCATTTTTTGCCTGGCGATAGTGTCTACTTCCAATATCCAGGAGGATTACTATATCTTTATTTGGGGGTTCACCTTCTTATTATCTTCTCAAGGATCCCGAATTATAGGCTTGATGTCCTTCAATTATGGCTAGAAACAGATTATGAGTGAGTACATCCCATGTTCATCTTTTTGGGTCTGGGTTACCTCACTCAGAATAGTGTTTTCTATTTCCATCCATTTGCATGCAAAATTCAAGATGTCATTGTTTTTTACCACTGAGTAGTATTCTAATATGTATATATTCCACAGTTTCTTCATCCATTCTTCCACTGAAGAGCATCTAGGTTGTTTCCAGGATCTGGCTATTATAAATAATGCTGCTATGAACATAGTTGAGCAAATGCTTTTGTAGTATGATTGGGAATCTCTTAGGTAGATTCCCAATAGTGGAATTGCTGGGTCCTGGGGTAGGTTGATCCTGAATTTCCTGAGAAACCACCACACTGCTTTCCAAAGTGGTTGCACAAGTTTGCATTCCCACCAGCAATGGATGAGTGTACCCCTTACCCCACAACCTCTCCAGCAAAGGTTATCATTGGTGTTTGGGATTTTAGCCAATCTGACAGGTGTAAGATGATATCTCAAAGTTGTTTTGATTTGCATTGCCCTGATAGCTAAGGAGGTTGAGCATGACCTTAAGTGTCTTTTGGCCATTTGAACTTCTTCTGTTGAGAATTCTCTGTTCAGTTCAGCGCCCTATTTTTTTAATTAGGTTCATTAGCATTTTAAAGTCTAGTCTCTTGAGTTCCTTATATATTTTAGAGATCAGACCTTTGTCAGCTGCAGGGTTGGTGAAGATCTTTTCCCAGTCAGTAGGCTGCCTTTGTGTCTTAGTCCTTTGCTTTACAGAAGCTGCTCAGCTTCAGGAGGTCCCATTTAGTCAATGTTGCCCTTAATGTCTGTGCAGCTGGGGTTATACGTAGGAAATGGTCTCCTGTGCCCATTTGTTGTAGAGTACTTCTTCCCACTTTCTCCTCTATCAAGCTCAGTGTGTTCAGAAAATTTATTTATTTTTATATTATTAAAAATTTCTGCCTCCTCTCCGCCTCCCATTTACCTTCCCCTTCCACCTCCCCTCCCCCTCCCTCTCATGCCCAAAGAGCAGTAAGGGTTCCCTGCCCTGCAGGAAGTCCAATTTTCTCCCCACTCCATCCAGGTCTAGGAAGGTGAGCATCCAAACAGGCTAGGCCCCTCCAAAGCCAGTACATGCAGTAGGATCAAAACCCAGTGCCATTGTCCTTGGCTTCTCAGCAGCCCTCATTGTCCGCCATGTTCAGGGAGTCCGGTTTTATCCCATGATTTTTCAGTCCCAGTTCAGCTGGCCTTGGTGAGCTCCGATTAGATCAGCCCCACCATCTCGGTGGGTTGGTACATTCCTCGCGGTCTTGACTTCGTTGCCCATGTTCTGCCTCCTTCTGCTCCTCATTTGGTTCTTGGGAGCTCAGTCAGGTGCTCCAATGTGGGGCTCTGTCTCTATCTCCATCCATCGCCAGATGAAGGTTCTATGGTGATATGCAAGATATTCATCAGTATGGCTATAGGAACTGGCCTTTTCTGGCTCCCTCTCCTCAGCTGCCCAAGGAAAGCTGGAAGCATCTCCATGGATACCTAGGAACCCCTCTAGAGTCAAGTCTCTTGACAACCCTAAAATGGCTCCTTTAATTAAGATATATGCTTCCCTGCTCCCATATCCACCCTTCCTATATCCCAACCAACCTGGAAACAACCTAGATGCCCTTCAATGGAAGAATGGACGAAGAAACTGTGGAATATGTACATATTAGAGTACTACTCAGCGATAAAAAAACAATGACATCTTGAATTTTGCATGCAAATGGATGGAAAAACACTTTACTGAGTGAGGTAACCCAGACCCCAAAAGATGAATGTGGTATGTATTCACTCATAAGTGGATTCTAGCCATAAATAAAGGACATAGAGCCTATAATTCAGGATCCTAGAGAAGCTAAATAAGAGGTGAACCCAAAGAAAAACATATAGTTATCCTCCTGGATATTGGAAGTAGACAAGATTGCTGGGAAAATATTGGGAACTTGGGGGTAGGGTGGGATGGGGGCAAGAGGAGATGGGGAGAGAAAAGTGTGAAGGGGAGGATGGGTAGAGCTTGGGGGAATAGGCAAAACTTATCAGAACACTGTAATCACTAGAAATAGACCAGCTTTTACTCTAACTGAAAATTGATAAAATATAAATAGGTTAAAATATAGCTGACTTCTCTGTATATTTATTCATTAGTTTTAAACCTATATTACTTTGGCTTTTTGAATATGAATACATTAAGGAATAATTTTAAAAAATGCAGTTCTATGATTCAAGAAGAAAGATATTTTAACAATTAAATACTTAGTTTTCCAGAAATAAAAGTGATGATATGTTTTCCTACTCACAAAACTTGAATGTTTAATGTGCTGAAGATACATATGTAATAGAAAGGTATATTCAGTTGTAGAATAATGTAAAATTAAGTGCTGTAAGTGGATTAAGTAGATATAATAATTGTTATGCAAATTTGTAAAAGAAATCTTCAAACAAATTTGAATTAAAAATTCAAACAAATTTGTCATAATGAATTAATTTCATTACTTTCAATTCATCACTAGATTTTTGCTGCTATTACATAAGAAGCTTTCACAAAGAAATATTTCTATTAAAATAGTTCTTATTTTAATTATTTTATTTGTAATACCTCTAATTTATAATTAGGAATCAATGTTCATATCAAGTTGTATTACATTTAATTGTACCATAAAAGCTATGTTGACCAAAACACAGTTTATTATACTTAAATTATTTTAGGGAATGAATAAATGATTCTTTGGTGGTGTCAATAAATGTTTCTATTGTTCCATTTAGTGGTGTATGTGAGTATTCTTGAGAGAAATTATTAATTTCCACTAAAATCAGGGTTTAAAACAATTAAAATGACATATTTAAAAGGTAAAATAATATATATTAATATATACTAACAAATATGTGAGCCAAAAATGAAGAGTGATCTTTAAACAGATTTATTTGGCCTCAATTATCTCCTAGGTAGCTGAAGAAATACCTATGGATAAATTGTGGTGGTAGTGATGGCAATAAAGAAAATAAAAAAAATATTCATGCAGATAGGGAATTATGGACTGAAATGATAATATAGGTCTATAGATATGAAGATATGTCAGAAAGTGAATACAAAGAAAAATGAAAATTATATAGTCTTATTTGCTTCTGAATTTAGTCCGAGATTATGAAAAACTGCACTAATCTTCTAGCATAGTAGGATTCAGAAAATGAGCAGCAAGATATTAATGTTTATGATCCTCCACCTCCAGGAAGACTACTCAAGGTAGAATCTCCAATCAGCCATATTTAAAGTCAGGAGCATTTGTTATGCTATATTACATCTCATCTATAAACTGTGGGTATTGTAACTAACTAGCCACATGTGTTGTTACATCACGATCCAAGTCATATACAGAGCACTTAGAGCAACCATCATATAATAGTAGTTCAATTTTGTACTTTATTTGGGGGAAAGAATAGCATAGCTCACATTTATGAAAAAGTATATAATATATAATATATTATATGTGTTTATGTATTCTACAAAATAGCATTTTACAATTTCCTGAAACCACATGCTATGTAATTTTAAGCACATTAATCTGCACACCTTCAAACACATGATTTTTGACAAAAAGCAAAAAATATCAAATGGAAAAAAAACACATTTAACAAATGTTTCTGGCATAACTGGATATCAACATGTGGAAGAATAAAAATAGATCCATTTCTATCACCATGTACAAAACTCAAGTCCAAATGGATTACAGACCTCAACATAAAGCCAGCCACACTAAAAGTTATAGAAGTGAAAGTGGGAAGTACACTTGAACACATTGGCACAGGAGACATTTCCTAAATATAACACCAGTAGCATAGACACTGAGAGAAACAATTAATAAATGGGACCTCCTGAAACTGAAAAGCTTCTGTAAAGCAAAGGATGTGGTCAACAAGACAAAACGACAACCTACAGAATGGAAAAGATCTTAACTAACCCCATATCAGACAGAGGATTGATATCCAAAATATACAAAGAACTCAAGAAATTGGTCATCAAAAGAACAAATAATCTAATAAAAATAATGCAGTACAGAACTAAACAGAGAACTCTCAACAGAGGAATAGAAAATGGCTGAAAGACATTTAAGGAAATGTTCAACATCCTTAGTTATCAGAGAAATGCAAATTAAAACAACTCTGAGATTCCTTCTTACACCTGTAAGAATGGCCAATATCAAAAACTCTGATGACAACTTATGCTGGAGAGGTTGTGGGGTTAAAGGGAACACTCCTGCATTGCTGGTGTGTCATCCCCTTTGGATGACAGTGTGGCAATTTCTCAGAAATTTAGGAAACAACCTTCCTCAAGACTCAGTAATGCCACTTTTGGGTATATATTCAAAGGATTCTCAAAGGCGCCACAAGGAAATATGCTCAATTATGTTCATAGCAGCATTGTTTGTCATAACCAGATCCTGGAAACAACCTAAATGCCCCATGACTAAAAACTGATAAAGAAAATGTGTAACATTTACATAATAGAGTACTACACAGCAGAAAAAAGAAATGACATGCTGAATTTTGCAGGCAAATGGATGGAGCTAAAAAACATAATTTTGAGTGACGTAACCCAGACCCAGAAAGACAATTGCCACATGTACTCACTCACAAGTGGTTTTTAAACATAAAGCAAAGAAAACCAGCCCACAAATCACAATCCCAAAGAATCTAGACAACAATATGGACCCTATGTGAGACATACATAAATTTAATCTACATGGGAAGTAGAAAAAGACAAGATCTTCTTAGTAAATTGGGAGCATAGGGAGCTTGGAAGAGGGTTGAAGGAGAGGGGAGAGAGAGGCAGGGAGCTGAAGCAGAGAAAAATGTAGAGCTTAATAAAAATCAATAAAAACTTTATTATTTAAGTTACTGCTTGGCCAATCACAAATATTGCTAGGTAGCTCTTCCATATAGAATCAACCCATTCAAAATATTTCATATTTTACCACGAGATTTGTGGTCTACCAGCAAGTTCAAAATGGCAGCTCACGTCTTTCCCCTCTGGCGGCTATGTGGTGTCTCTTGACTCAGACTTCTTTCTTCCAGCATACAGTTTAGTTTACACCCACCTACCTCTGTTCTGCTCTGCTATAGGCCTAAAGCAGTTTCTCTATTAATCAATGGTAATCACAGCATACAAAGGGAAATCCCACTTCAAGACCTTATGAATAACAATACTGAACAAAATTATATGAGTTCACGAACATTATGTTTTGAATCATGATTAGTAATAAAACATTGTTTCAGAATTATAAACAAATTTCTGAAATGTCTGTAGTTAATTAAAGAAAGAAATTCTATCACTCTAAATAATTGATTTTTTTATTGATTTTTATTGGGCTCTTTATTTTTCTCTGCTTTCCTCCCTGCCTCTCCACTACCTATTTTAACCCTCCCCCAAGGTCCCCATGCTCCCAATTTACTCAGGAGATCTTGTCTTTTTCTACTTACCATGTAGATTAGATCCATGTATGTCTCTCTTAGGGTCCTCAATGTTTTCTAAGTTCTCTGGGATTGCTGTTTGTAGGTTGGTTTTTCTTTGTTTTATGTTTAAAAATCACCTATGAGTGAGTACAAATGTTCACTGTGACTTTGCCAAGACAAAAACATTCTGTGAGTTTTAACACATTTCATCCAATTTCAAGAAAGAAAATCTACTTTATTTGGTTGATTAATTTCTTTGAATTTAATATATGGTCTGGTAGTTTCATGAGTAATTAATTAATGCATCATTTCATAGAGCAAAGTACAAACAGGACAGAATACTATAATTTGTTATCACTATCTATTTTATAAGCACTTATGCATTTATCAAACAGCATAGATTATTTTCATGTGAACATCCATTAAGTGATGATGCATCCATGTATTATTTATGAAAGTACTCACATCATTTGAAGTATATTCCTCTTTTTGACTCAATAAAAAGGGTAATTTTTTTCATTACAAAATATATTTTATACATATATGTAAGAATAAAGCTAGATTCTTCTCTCTTGTTCTGCTCAAAACTCAACTCTGAATTGGTCAAAGACATTAACATAAAACATGATATTCTGAATCTAACAGAATAGAAATTGGGAAATGTGTTTAAGCTTATTGCCATAATACATTACTTTCTGAATGGACTTCAGTGGTGAAGGTATTAAGATAAGCAATTAATAACTGATACCCATGAAACTAAAATATTTCTGCACATAAGAGGACACTGTCATTCCATTGAAGAGAGAGCCTACAGAATAGAAAAGAAAATCAGTGATACATCTGGAAGAGTATTAATGTCTATAATATGCAAAAAGTCAAAGAACTAAGCAACATGAAATTAAACAACTCCCTTTAAAAAATGGGGACCATTTGGGAGGCATTGGAAACATAACTGAAATATATGTAAATGTTTTCATTAAAATTAAAACAATGTTTAAAGTGTTAAAATGAGGTAAAAACTCAAATGGTGAAATAAAAAGATAAATAAAAAGGCAGCTAATTCTGGAATATATGGGGATGGGAAATACATATTCAAAATGCAAGCTGGTGTAGCCACCATGGAAATTAAAATGAAGATTCAAGAAAGAGCTAGAAATAGATCTACCACATGATCATGCTATACTATGCTGGGATACCTACTGGTGTCAGCAGTAATTAGAACTAATAGTTGATTTTATTATAAAATATAATTGCAATGTTAAGAATTAATAATATAAGCTATCATTTGGAGATATGAAAGTAAAATATAAACAATGTTACAGCATAAAAAAGATTATTTATCTCAATGTAACCAATCATTTTTTAGTAACTCGCATGAGTTTGATTCAGATATCTAATTTATACAAAGGATGAAAAAAAGCTAACGTGTCTACATTTTTGGCAAACTCAGTTTTGATTAAATTTGTAAGCAAATAAATGTATTTTGAAAGGTAAGATGCTAAGATTTGCAGAAAGTAAACATAGACATTTCTTCATATTTTTCTATTTAGAACTCAAAAGAAGAACTTGTTATCCAGAAACCTGCTGTTTTTAAATGTTTACTAGTTCTTGAATTAAGTAGGCACATAAACCAGTGTATATATTTGTTTTGTTTTATTTTTCAAATAACAAACAAGACAGCAATTTACATGCTATTTCACTCCATGCCAAAATTCAAACCTGGTTTTAGGTGATTTCCAAAACTATTTTCAGCTCTAAAACTGTATTTAATGTATGGGTACTAAATGATATTTCAGGAATTACTAAGTGATGTTTATAATGTATGAAAACATTGTACTCTTCTTGGATTTAAAATAAGTTATGAAAACTATTCTTTCTATTGATGAGTAACTACTAAAACAGTTTTATGACTCTATTACATAAAATAGTCTACTATTTATAAATGTTTCAATTCATTTTCATGCATGAAACTCCACTGAAGAGATAGATATATCCATAATTTTAAAAATAAAATAATCCAGCTATCTTCAAGTTTTATTGCCAATATTTTTACAATACTTAAAGGGATAATTGAGAGATCTTGTGAATGATAATTAATCTAAATAATTTATTGAAGTTCATTTAAGAGTTATGAACTATTACATGCAATATCCTACCTTCATATTAAGTCCATGTTATAAAAATGAGAGGAACTAGTGATTATTTTCTTTTATATTTCTAAAATGGAAAAATCTGAATTTTAAGTAGTAGTTATTAAAAACCAAAGGTAAATTTTAAACCAAGTATCTGCTCATAGGGGCAGCTAATTTTTCTTTCTTTTGTGAAGAATAGCCTTTTTAATTGTACATGTAATTGTACATAACTCCTTTTTGAAGTCCTAAATTATTTTTTGATTTTCTTTCTTAATCAAATTGTTTTCCAACAATACATTATTACTGATTTTGCAATTAAAATATTTTTGTTTATCTTTGAATATGGCTAAATAGATTATGCTTCATCCTGATATGCTATGGGGAGAAACAAGATTTGTGTGTATGTTAAAATTGCAAAAGCCTTTTCATTCTCCAAGAAAGCATAGACTTTCAGAGAGAACAAGCAGAGACAATGAACCTGATGCAGAGCTTGTGATTCTGAGGAAGGATAATGGCTTGAATTGCGAGAATTCCAGTGTACAGACTGTAATTGGGAGAGTCAGATAAAAGTCTGCAGGATGACAAGAAAAGAAAACATCTGTTTCTTCATGGCAATGGCTTTCTTTCCCTCTAGTACTCTTTTCTCCCCTGGGCTAATAGCACATTTACCAAAATTTCATATGCTCATTAAACTGAGGTTAAAGGAAAATATAAGGCTCTTAAATTTAAATGTTATTTATTTTTTTTTTATTTCCCCCTTTATCTTTTTCAGGACAAAGTTTAGGACAATGGTCTACAATAGTAAACAATTTTATTTGGCAGTGACAGGCATACCAAGATCAATATTCTGTTTTCAAGAAAGTACCTATTTACTTATTACTATATTGGTTGGAGAATTAGTTATTCCCATAAAAATATTACAGATTATTGTTATAGATAGTATTTATCTAAATCTTCAATAACGTACTTTGAAATATTAGCGTAGATGTAGTTGGCAAGATTAGAAAGGCTGTGGAAATTGAACAACTTTTCCTGCCTTGAGTGTGGGCAAAGCCTTGAATTTGATAGAATTCACCACTGTGGTTTAGTTACTAATCAATTCTCTTTTTGCTAATCAAATGGAGGTGATCTAGAATTCGGCTTAATCAAAGAATTCATTAAAGGAGATGAAATATTCGATATTTTTTTCAACCGGAAAACAGAAACATTCAGGTAAGGAACTTCCTATACAGTAGAGAGAAATATGGTGAGAAACTGTGGGCAGCCCCTAGAAATTCAAAGTAATTGCCACTAAATGCTGAAAGGAAAATGAAGACCTCCATTATACAAACACGAGCTGTTCTTTGAAAGAACTGAAGGAACCCGGAAGTAGAGTTTCTTTTAGTGCAGTTCCAAGTGAGGTCTCTGTGGAGTAGCTAACTTCTCCACTTTAGTCCCGCGAAACCCTGCGCAGAAGATACAGTTAATGTGACTGGAATCTGATTCATGGCATAGTCATGATAAGACATTATATATTTTGTGCAAATAATATGCTTTTAGAAAATATAAAACGTAACATATATGCTCAAAAAAATGAATTTTAAAATTAATTTATTCCAGCATAACGATATCTGTTTCTCATGCATCTTCTTTTTGTTAATAAAATTATGATCTTATCAGTGGTTTGAAACAGAAACTTTAGTCATTTTTATTTCTGTAAATGTTAATACTCCATATGCAATCATTCAGCTATACTGTTAACTAGCTGTATCTTTAAAGTTTTTTCAAATTTAATCATTTCTATCATTTTCTTAGGCCAAACAATGATAGGAACCCTAATTTAACCCCATCTTCACTTATGCTATGGATTTTAGAGGGTGCTCTCATCACATTACACAAAAATATATTTTGTGTCTTCTCAAATAGTCCTCTAGAAGAACTATTGTTTTGACTAGGCAATAGAATTTGTAATTTGTTCATTAATTTGCTCTTTATCAGAAATATTTAAGTCTTTTTAAAAACAATATTGTTGCACACTTTGACCTTGAGAAACCAAAGTAAAGACTTCAATGAGATGGAATAAGTGGATAATGTGAAGAAAATGAAGAGTTTGGGAAAATACAATTTGAAATTAAATTTCATTTTTTAAAGTTTTTTAGCATCCAGTATATTAACAAAATCTAAAATTGATTCCTCTTCTTACTTAATCTCATACAAGTTGATTGTTTAAAATATTAATTTTTAAAATAAATATTCATATAAAATATTAGTAAACCATTTTTCAGAAAACTCGATATTAAGTATAGCAGCATTAGCTAAATTCATACTATAATATCTCAAAATATTTTTATTACTACAAAACTAGTTATTCCTCAATAAATATATTATTTTATCTTTTATTTTCAGGAGTCTAGGGACATGTCTTGAATTTATTTAGCTTGATCTTACCAACACTCATCCATTTTGGTGGAAATGCAAACTTATGCAACCACTTTGGAAATCAGTGTGGATATTTCTCAGGAAACTAGGAGTCAACCTACCTCAGGACCCAGCAATTCCGCTCTTGGGAATATACCCAAGAAATGCCCAATCATACTACAAAAGCATTTGTTCAACAATGTTCATAGCAGCACTATTTGTAATAGCCAGAACCTGGAAACAACCTAGGTGCCCCTCAATAGAAGAATGGATAAAGAAGGTGTGGCACATATACACTTTAGAATTCTACTCAGCGGTAAAAAACAATGACATCTTGAATTTTGCATGCAAATGGATGGGAAAACACTTTACTGAGTGAGGTAACCCAGACCCAAAAAGAGG
This sequence comes from Arvicola amphibius, assembly GCF_903992535.2. Taxonomy (NCBI): domain Eukaryota; kingdom Metazoa; phylum Chordata; class Mammalia; order Rodentia; family Cricetidae; genus Arvicola; species Arvicola amphibius. The sequence continues at coordinate 74,852,528 of NC_052058.2, forward strand.
AATATTGTATGTACTCACTCATAAGTGGATTCTAGCCATAAATAAAGGACATAGAGCCTATAATTTGTGATCCTAGAGAAGCTAAATAAGAAGGTGAACCCAAAGAAAAACATATTGTTATCATCCTGCATATAGGAAATGGACAAAATTGCCGGGCAGGGGTTGGGAGCACGGGGATGGGGGTGAGATAGAGATAAGGGGAGATGCGGGGAGAGAATGAGGAGAGGATGGGGAGAGCTTGAGGGAATGGGATGGTTGGGATGAAGGAGGGGTGGTTGGGGGAGCAGGTAAGTATATATCTTAATTATGGGAGCCATTTTAGGGTTGGCAAGAGTCTGGACTCTAGACGGGTTCCCAGGTGTCCAAGGAGATGTCTCCAGCTTGTTTATTGGGCAGCAGATGAAAGGGTGCCTGAACTGGCCTTGTCCTATAGCCACACGGATGATTATCTTGCATATTACCACAGAACCTTCATCTGGTGATGGATGGAGATAGAGACAGAAACCCACATTGGAGCACTGGACTGAGCTCCCAAGGTCCTGATGAGGAGCAGAAGGAGGGAGAACATGAGCAAGAAAGTCAGGAGCGTGAGGGGTGCATTCACCCACTGAGACGGTGGGACAGATCTAAGGGGAGATCACCAAGACCTGTTGGAATGGGACTCATGGAACATGTGATCAAACCAGACTCTTTTATGTGGCTCACGGTGGAGGCTGACTGAGAAGCCAAGGACAATGGAGATGGGCTTTGATTCTACTGCATGGAGGGGCTCACTGTGAGCCTTGTTAGTTTGGATGCTCACCTTCCTGGCCCTGGGGGAAGTTGGGAGGACCTTGGATTTCCCATAGTGTAGGGAACCCTGACTGCTCTTTGGCCTGGAGAGGGAGGGAGTGGGGGTATGGGTGGAGGGAAGCGGATGGAAGGAGATGGAAATTTTTAATAAAAAAATAGTCTTGTCTCTAAAAAACAAGCTTTGGGTTAGTTGGAGTTAGGTTAGTTAGCTATGCCAGAGGAAACTAGAGTGAACCTTGTTCACTTGTTATCACCCATCCTGACCCCATAGGATTGCACACCCTTTCTACTTCTTTAAACATCACATTGAACCAGTCATATTGCCTGAGAAGAATCCCTGACAGCTTAAAAAAGAAATGTCTGGCAGGCTTTCCCTATGTTTGGGAAACCTACAGTCAATAAAGCTGGGAGACACATGTCTTTACTTTCTAATGTTTGCATCATTGGCTTTTCTCATAAGACAGTGACATTTTCTGCTTCCTTGAAAGTAGAAATTCTTTAATTTTTATCTTCCAGATTAGTGGTACAAAAAGACATTGGTGTTTTCTCTACTATTCTTAGAAACTTCTTTGCTCTTTTTATCCTTCCAATTATCCAAGCTGAATTCTAAAGCATTAATTCTCATCACTCATTATTATTATTATTTATTATCATAAAAGTCCGCCAGTTTTGTTTCTGCCAAAATATTCATTTCATTTTTCTTATTCTGCTCTTAATCCTTGATCAGTACTATAAATCTTTAAAAATCTTGACAGAGCACAATGTCAGAATTCCATGAATACTTCTTCAATCATAATCTCTTAAATCTTATCTCACTCAGTGAATTACATCTCATTGGGGATATCTCCTTTCTGAGTGCAACATCCTAATCTCTTTGTAAAACATAATCTCATTTTTCTTACAGCCATTATTTCAATTTCATATAATAGTTCTAATTGTCAAGTAGTGCTTCAAACCTATCATGATGCATCATTTATTTCCTCTATAAAGCATTCAGAACCCTCAAGCCTTCTTCTATCGTCTATTTTTATGTTGAATTCTTTATGAATACAATTATATACTCTCATTTTTATTAAATTACTTGACTTTCTTGTGATTCCCTTGCCATTATCAAACTGTTCTTTTAATGTCGCACAGAACTTACACCACTGTAGCCCCCAAACCCTACTCACAAAATTCTTCATCACCCCTCCTTCCAAAACGAGGACTAGTGCAGTCTAGGACCTGTTATTTGTTTCCCAAGTTCAATAGTCTTAGTCTTCCAAGCAATGTTTAAGTAAAGAAGAATAGACCACAGATTTTGAGAGTGAAACGGGTGGGTTGAACATCGAAGCTTTTGGAGGGAGAATATGGAAGGACAAAATGATGTAATTATATTTTAATTTCAAAATATTATTTAAAAACACTTCCTATTTTGCAGTATTAGTGTTTGTTTTTTTAATTATTTAAATGTTGAAGTCTTTAAAATTGAAAGATATGCTTTAGATATATAGTTAAAATCCCTCAAAAGGGGTACATTCTTTTCTTGCCAATCCCTTTAAAATAGAGTAGTGCCTGCAACCTAGAGTGCATTTCATTAAAGTGTTCTAAAGATAAAATTCAAAGTTCAATAGACAAATGTGTGAACTGTAACGATTACTACTGGGAGTCTTAACAAAATTTCATGCCCACTGGGAGTATTCTTGTTTTTGTCTGCCCTTACCTGCCCTCCACAGTATTAGTCATGCTAATTATGTTTAGTAAAGTTAATTAAATCATAATGAAACCTTGAAAAGCATGGTATAACAAAAAGGTGGATAGGGCTGGTGAGATGATTTAGCAGAAAGAGGCACCAACTGTCAAGCCTAACAACGTGAATTTCATCCTTGCAACCTACATTATAGAAGATTAAACATCCCCGTAAGTTGTCTTCTGACTTCCATATGTGTACCATGGTACACACACACACACACACACACACACACACACACTGAAGTTGTTTGAACTGTATTGTGTTCTAAATGTAGAACACACTTTAGAATTTGAAAGTGAAATGTAGAATTTCTAGATAATTTTTCATATGTTAAATACCATTTATTTAAATGTATTGTTAAAATGGTATTGTTTGTATATATTGAGTTAAAAATATTCAGATTTTAAAATACAGATTAAATGTAGATGTTAAAATGGTATTGTTTGTATATAGTGAGTTAAAAATATTCAGATTTTAAAATACACTGGTTCCTAATTTCAGGATATTTCTCCTTAACTTCTGTTTTCTCATTGTCATTAACTGTTCTTCAGTGTAATGAAAACATTGGAGGAATCATAACATTTTCACAAATATAGATTATCTATTCAATGCATATTTATGAAAGCCTTGCTTGTGTGTTCTTATATCCCTTTGAAAGGGATTAACTAACATTCCTCACCTGACTTCAACAGATACCAACTCTTTAAATAAATACGGTAGCATTTACATAACCAAGCATTGTAGTGTAATCCGAGTTGTCAAGAGACAGAGGCAGAAAACTTGTTGAAAGTGTGAAGCCAGGGAGGGGAGCAGAAAAAAAAATGTAGAGCTCAATAAAAAATCAATAAAAAATAAAGTATAAATGCCAGACTGGACTGTATAACAAAACCACAAATAATAACAATATCAGCAGTACTAATCCATCAATCAGTTTAGTAATTATTTAATGCAGCTGTTCTTCACTATAAATTATATTTTCCCCTCAGGTACATAATCTTTCTTCTTATCACTCCTTTCTTAATGCTTTTAAAATACACCATCTAAATTCTAGGCTGTGCAAATAGCCCAAATCTTTCCTCTGTTTGTACTAAAGACCCTTGCAATATCTTATGTCCTTTACTATTTCCAGTTTTTCAGTCTGTTCTCGATTCTGACATAATTGCAATAGAATGAATAGCCACTTCTAAATGTACTAAAATGCATCAGTTGTATTGACCTTGTGATCTGGGACTAAGTGTTACGTCTTCTAATGCAACAACACGAATTGTTTAGATCACAGTTTTGAAATCATTTGTAAGTTTGGAGTTCCCAGCTTTACATGTCTAGATTCTGAACTCATATGTCTACTTTCATACACATATATTACTTTTAATTTTGCCCAAATAGAACATGTTTCATATATCCATATTCCACTATTCACTCACTATCTCAGGTGATATAATTCCACCTTTCCTGCTGCTCAGACCAAATGTGTCAGAGTTCGTGCTTCCTGTCTTTCCATTCTCAACACATTTCTCTATTGCTTTTAGTGCCTCTGCTTTTTCTGTTACTAACCGTATTTATTAGAGTTAATACTGTAAATTTAATCAATATGCTGGAAAATTTTGGAAACTTTACTGATTTAGTTAAACTTCTTTCTTCCCCCACAGCCACATAATTTCATTATCTTCAGAGTTTGACTCTTATAGTTCTTAATAAATGTATAATATATGCCATGTCCTTAAGTTTTATACGCTTTGTCACAATGGAAAGCAGTTCATTCTTTTTTTCTGTAATTGAATGATAATGTCTTCTTTATATCACACATTGTCTTTGCCACTTCATCCATTGAAAGATATCAAGTTTTATTCCATATCTAGGCAACGATGAATTGTTTTTTAAGAGACATGGCATTACAAGTACTTCTTTGATTTGACAATCTCCCTTCTGTTTGTACCCTGTGACAGAATAATTGGTATATCTTTTATTTTTGTTTCTTTTTTCTTTTTTTAAGCGAGTCCATACTGTTTCAACTAAAGGCTGTTCCTTCCAGCAGTGTGTAAGCGTTCTCTTTTCTCTACATCCACACCAGCATTCATTACTTGTTGATTGGTGACCTGAACATTTAACCCTACAACTCATGAGGCTGAGAGAGGTAAGCCTGATCTACACAACTAGTTTTGGGGCAGCCATGGCTACATCTTGAGATGCTGTCTCAAAACAACAACAAATACACAAAATAAAAATTCTGAAATAGAAATGAAATGAACAAAGTTCATACTTTGTGACCAGATATCTGGACTTGAGAAGTTTCTTGAGAAAAAGGACTTTTAGTGTTAAAAATATAGCAGGCAAACTCAGGAAGTTGTTCAACTGTGGTGATATGCCCTTTTTATTTCCCCAGCTACATTTTCTTCTCATCTTACTGTGACTCACCCTACTACGGTCAGAGAAGTCTTGCTTTCCCTTTAACACACTGAATGCTTTGTTTTGCGATCAAAATAAATATTTTTAAATGGTGTGATGCCTTGACTATTTTAAATGGCTAACTCTTTTATTTTCTTTTAATTTTCTCAATGGCAGTTCTTCTGAATATAGAGTAAGTAATGTGTCGCTCTCTCACAATCACCTCGAGTCATCATAATGCTTCAGGCTTTAGGTTAGGTGACAAGCACAATCAAAATTATTGTGAAGAAAAATAAATAAATAATACATAATTTGCAAAATTAAAAAAGTTACATTTTAATGTATATAATAACATTTTATGTACAAAAAGGTACATGTCTAGGTACATTTAATTTTATAACATGTAAGCTTAATTGTTATTATTTTTGATAGTTCATGAACATATCTTTGTCATTAATTCTTAATAGTAAAATTTTATATATAATATAAATAAAAATAATAACATAAATGTATATTTTGCTCCTGAAGGCATTAAAGAAAATTATGCAAGATTGATAGTAAATTCAACTTTAGGAACTATTATAGCCATATACAAATAACTTTTGACTTTTGTAAAATTATAATATAAACCATTGAGAGCTATTTTTATTATTTTAATAATGTATTTGTTTGTGTGTGTCTGCATGTGGTTATGAGCACCTGTATGCAGATATCAATGGAGGCCAGCGGGAAAAGATCTCCCTGGAGCTGGAGTCTCAGCTTGTAATTAGATGAGATATGTAGGTGCTGCAAACAGAGCTGGTCCTCTGGGAGAGTAGAAAATAGTCTTCGCTGCTGAGCTTTCTTTCTAGCCTCCAATTCTGTAAGTTCCTGAGAAGAATATCTTTATTTTATCTAAATGAGTTCTTTTAATATTTCTGAAAGCAAGTGAAAACAATTAAGTGTTAAATGCATTAAACAAATGAGGTGATAGTAATCAATTAGAATATATGTAAGTGGCAGCAATATGAGAAGACATGCAAAGCTGTATTATAGAAAAGCAAGGAAATAGACAGAAACACTGCATTGAGAAAAGTAGTAAGAATATGTTTTGAGCCGGGCTGTGGTGGCGCATGCCTTTAATCCCAGCACTCGGGAGGCAGAGGCAGGTGGATCTCTGTGAGTTCGAGGCCAGCCTGGTCTACAAGAGCTAGTTCCAGGACAGGCTCTAAAAAAGCTGCAGAGAAACCCTGTCTCGAAAAACCAAAAAAAAAAAAAAAAAAAAAAAAAAAAAAAAAAAAAAAAAAAAAAAAAAGAAAAAAAAAAAGAATATGTTTTGAGCAACTTCTTTTTCCTTCAAATTCTAAAGATGTCAATTCGAAAAACAAATATGGTCACTGAACTTTAGTTTGCTGGGAACAACATACATAACATAATAATAAATGTTATATGACCAATACACTGTAAAATTACTTATGTTCTTTTTTATGTCAACATTGCACAGTTTCAAGAGAAACATTCATTTTATGTAATTTCATAAGCATTATAAGTCTATTTCTCAGATGATTCATTTCATGCTCTCCACCGTTTTTGATTGATTGATGTAATGGGAAGCCAGCTGACTAGTACTTAAGTAAAATCAAAGACAGAAGTCACTACTGAGAGGATTGGAGAATGTCATCATCTTGTCCATGAAGCACATAAGCTTTCAAGACATTACACTGTATTTAGGAATTTTTAAAATAAACTGATTAAAAGGTACCCCCTCCTAAGGGTTGCATTGTTTTACATTGAAATACTGCATACTTTATACACCAAATGTCTCTTCTTCCCTCCTCTGATGTTGGAAGTCCTTTAATACCAAAGCTTGTATACTTGAAGAAGACAAACTTGATATGGAGTCCAACCCTGACTACTCAACAAATTTTACTACAGCTTGTGCAAATGGAAAAAAGTCCACTTTAAGAACAGAGAAACAAATAAAAAAAATACCCCTTTCCAGAGGAGACATAAATCTTAGTGATAAATAGACAGTTGACACACCATACTTTCAGGAATGGTTTTGCCAGAAATCATTTGCAGGCTACTGGAAACAGAAAGGGATGTGAAGAGCAATTCACTATAGGTGAGTTGAAATATTTTCGTGTGTAAGACAAAGGGGTTCTCTGTAATGAAAGAAAATAATAGGACTAAGCATCAGAATGCATCTCATAAAGAAATAGAGCCTACTAAGTGCTTGTGATAAAAATATTTTAATTTTTTTTAATTTAATTAAAATTACATTAAGGGGTAATGTAAGGTGTCTCTCTGTCCTGCCAGCCAGCTCCCAAATAATTAATGGCATGGAGACTTCTTATTTAAAACAAAAAAACCTGAGAAATAGTTATTCACTGAAACACAAAAGTGACAAATTTGAAGAGAGTAGGGACAAATAATCCATGTAATAGAAATCTAAGTCTACTGTTTGCCAAGCTTAGAGAAATATGAGGTTCAATAAATACTTCATTTGCAATCTGGTCCAGAATATGGGAGAGAAGCTCCAAGTTCTTCTCTGTCTTGCTTGTGGTGATGCTAAACCTTATACAAGAGGTGGCACAAAAGCAGGAGCTGCACAGAGGTAGACTTAGGCTATGAGAAGTCTCTCCCAAGAGGAAAATCCTCCTCTAGGGCCAGGAATTCAGCTTCTTCTTGCCCCCACCGTGCAAGCTCTATTACTTCATTAAATCATTATTGCATAAAGATGAACAGTCCAGATACACTCTGCTTCAGAAATGATATAAAGCAGATGTAAACTACTTTAAAACACAGAAGTTAAAGAAAATTCTAGTAATTAAAGACAGAGCACCATTGGGAGACTATGGCTAAAGAACTCCTTTCTGCTTTTTTTATGTTTTTTTTTTGTTTTCTTTTTTTTCTGTTCTTTTTTTTTCCTCATTTTTTTTTGTATTAAAGATTTCCATCTCCTCCCCTCCTCTTTCCCCTTCCCTCCCCTCCCTCAACCCTTACCCCCACTCCACCCCTCTCCAAGACAAAGAACCATCAGGATTCCCTTCACTATGTTAAGTCCAAGGTCCTCCCAGCTCCCCCTAAGTCCAGGAAGGTGAGCAACCAAACTGACAAGGCTCACAGTGAGCCCGTCCATGCTGTAGAGTTTATGTTCATTGCCGTTGTCCTTGGTTTCTCAGTCCTCCTCCACCGTCAGCCACATTCAGAGAGTCCGGTTTGGTCCCCTGTTTCATCAGTCCTATTCCAACTGGACTTGGTGGTCTCCCGTTAGATCTGTCCCACCGTCTCAATGGGTAAATGCACTCCTCACGGTCCTGACTTCCTTGCTCATGTTCTCCCTCCTTTTGCTCCTCATCGGGACCTTGGGAGCTCAGTCCGGTGCTCCTATGTGGGGCTCTGTCATTTTCTCCATCCAATGCCAGGTGAAGGTTCTATGGTGATATTTTTTTTTATATTTAAAAATTTCCATCTCTTACCCTTCTCCTCCTCCTTCCCTCTCCTCCCCTTCAACCATACCCCCCTCCCTCCCTCTCCAGGCCAAGGAGCCATCTGGGTTCCCTACTCTATGTTAAGACCAAGGTCCTCCTAACTCCCCCCAGGTCCAGGAAGGTGATCAACCAAGCTGAGAAGGCTCCCACAGAGCCCGTCCATGCAGAAGAATCAAAGCCCAGAGCCATTGTCCTTGGCTTCTCAGTCAGCCTCCACCATCGGCCACATTCAGATAGTCCGGTTTGGTCTCATGTTCCATCAGTCCCATTCTAACTGGAGTTGGTGATCTCCCGTTAGTTCTGTCCTACCGTCTCCATGGGTGAACGCACCCCTCATGATCCTGACTTTCTCATGTTCTCCCTCCTTCTGCTCCTCATCAGGACCTTGGGAGCTCAGTCCGGTGCTCCAATGTGGGGCTCAGTCAGAGGAAAGATTTCTAGTGATAAGTGATAATGAATTTTTATGGTAATTATACAGTTTTCCCAAGTCTTAAGACCCCTTTTATTACTTCCTTTTTGAACAGGTTTTTAATGTACATCCTCTACTGTTTTCATTACTAACTGTCCACTACAGGTCATTATATTAATTGATTCCACTATAAAGTAAAGTACAATCTACAAAAATAAAATATTGCTTGCTAGACTTAAAGAGAATCTAGGCATGGAAAATATTTTGTCAAAGGCCTTATTAGAAAACAACTCTGCTATTTTCTTCAATTTAGGGTAAGAAAAAATTCACAGAAAGTAATTATTGTTGTTTTCAGAAACGTTACAACAATTTGCTAAGGAAAGATGAGGAAATTAAAATGATTCAGGGTTGTCATTCCTTCTGTTAGCCGTAAAATAGAAGAAATAGTGAATGAAGAATGGTACAGTTAGGAATGGTAGATTCTAAGCATCCAGTTGATGGACTAAGAAAAGGCTTTGGTTTGAGCTTATGCAAGACTCAAATTTTAAAATAAAGTGAAGGTCACTAGATATACTAAATACACATTTTGAATTGCCATGCTTCTATTTGTTCATGTCTCTATTAAGAAGGGCAATTTCATAAGTTATTATTAAAGAAGAAAAATAAGAATGTAGAGTTAATGATGCTTATGAGACAATTTAATGTTTTACATGTATTCTTCAATGACTTCTAGTGGTTTAAAAGCCTGTCATGTTGACTAATCCAGGGATAACTGGATTTGAATAGGTATTTTCAGGTAGTCATTCATCAAAAGAATAATGTTATTTTTACTTAGCACAATCTTCAGAAAATGACTACTAAGAAGAAAGAATGAATAAAAGGAAGAGGAAGTAAAAAAGGAGGCATATTTTATATATTTTCACAATGATTTATAACTTTTAATATAATATATAGTTTACTTTTTAGATATTTCTATTTTTGAGTGCTAATTTTGGCTTCTAATCTGTTTTATTTTCATGTTGTCTTTTTGAGCAAAAATTCTCTCAATGTCTTCACTGTTTAAAGCATATAAATTCTATGTATTCTATTTAACAACATTAAAACTGTGTTAACCATTCCTTTTAAAGAAACTGAGGAAATATTTACTGATTATTAAATCTACTTCTCAAGTGAAGTAACAATACATTCATACAAGTAAATAGTCCTCATAAGAAACTAACATTTACATAAGCAGAAGAAAATGAGTTAGTCTTGCTATACAGTTTTACATATAGACATATATATGCATATGTATACACACAAAAATATGTATACATATACATATATGCATACATATACACATACACATATATATTAAAACTAAAAAATGATATTAAAATTGATCTATTTCATCTTCCAACGGTACTTCACTTCAGAATTTAATGTCCTTTTGAGTGCCAAGCAGAAATGTTCTTAGTGAACTCTCTTTGATCATAATCTATCTAGAAGAAAAAAGAAATGAAATCTACCTTTAAGCATACTATTTTTTAGTAACTTACACCTCTGCCATGAAAATCAGAAAATAGTGAAATACCTCCATACCTCATTGCAATCATGTACAATTGTCTCGTCTAGAGCACTTACCAAAATTGTTTGAGATTTAAGCAGTGAATTACCATCTTTCAGCTGGTAAATTCAGGTGCCAAGGATCCTTAGTCCCACTAAGAGTACTTTGATGTAATGAGCATTCAATGAATGCTGACTGGTGAGTGTGTACCAAAGACAGAGTAGAAAGACTCACTTGGAAAGGATATAATTTATATTTGCACACAAAACCAATGCTAAGGGCTTCAGTAACACCCAAACACCCAATGAATATGAATCTCATTATGCTAAGGCTAAATAAGAAAAGGAATCATGGAACTTTGGAATTTAGAGGTTAGCTATAAACATAATTTAAATAGTAGAAAAATGGGAGCAAAAACACATAAGCATGGAATCTTGGATTGTCCTATTGTAGAGTTCCAAGTATAAATGGAAATGTGAATAAGAAAGTTGTTTAATGTGCTTTACAGAACTATTTGATTATCTACTGGTGAAAACTTTTACTTATTTTTTTTATAAATTTAGTTCACAAATTAAAATAAGTAAAATGGTGTTTATCATTGGTCAGTTTTGTTGGAGAATGTTATTATAAGGTATCTGACTTTTGTTTATGCTGCATCTGTTTAATTATGTGAAGCTTTGATTCTTTGCCTATCTTAAACACCTGATGGTCCTAATAAAGAGCCGAATGTGCAATAGTGAGGCAGAAACAAAGATAAGCGGGGATGGCAGGCAGAGAGAATGAGCAGAGGTAGAAACATGGAACACAGCGTCAACAATCAAAAAAAGAAAACATAATTTATTATTGATTACTCATGTATTCTTATTTGTACTTAGAGTGTTATTTTTAATGCTCAATTATTTTTCTAAGCATATTGACAGACTTCAGTTTCCTCTTCTTTAGAGGCTGAAGTAAAAGCTATTATTTAATGTACTATCAATCAAACCATGCCTTCAAGAAAAAAAGGCAATGGAAAGGCACCAAACAGAAGTTAACAAAGGAGAAACAAACCGGCATTTATTTTCAGTAGACTCACATTAGCAACATCTCACTAGACACACTGGCTTCCTGGGGAGCTGGGAAGTTCCAGGCACATTGTTCCAGCTAAATAAGACTGCTGAGATTTCATGTTAAGATTATACAAGTGTCTTGGTTTCCCAGCAGGCTTGTGGAGATCAGTTCCTAGAAGAGTCTGGTTCTGCAGACTGTGGTGAATTCCATGGACATAGATTTCTCAGTTCTTCCAAAATCTTTGTAAGTGTCAAATTCCCATGAATTACTATTCAGCCTCAAAGCCTGGTTGCTCATGTTATCCTCAGAAGAGCAAAAACTAATTATGACAACTGCCCACGCTTGAAACTTAAACTCACAGGAACAAAAAAAAAAAAAAAAAAGTGTACTGAAGGAAAAGAAAAATCAGTGACGCACAGGTGCTTTGGGAGATGTTAACTTTAAGCTCCCTGAAACTGATACAAAATTGAATTAATATGATTTTGATGCATTAGAAATTGTGGCATTTTCTGTTTGTAGCTCTTTTCTATGAGAAACAAGAAAGATTTCACAGAGATTGTATGATGTTGGCCAACAAACCTTGTTATAAAGATGACTGCCTGAAAAGAAAGTCACCAATTAACCTTTAAAAATGAAATGAACTAATTAATGAAGATATATAGAAGAATTACCCAAAATCTATTATTAAGGAGTGAAAATTGCCTTCTAACATACTGCAAATCAACTTTAAGTTATGAATATGAGAAGCTAGATTTGGAAAACTTTAATCAAATAATCATGAAGGCAAGGTTTTATTGTTCTGTGTGTTTCTGAACAAAGCTAAACGTTTGTGTTTGATGAAAACCACATATGCTGACTTTCATTTTAGGTAATGTGTTCGCTTTGAATTGATACCACAAAACACCTTAAGAAAAAGTACCTTAGAAGAAGGAATAACAATGATTTGGGTTTCAGAGTTTTCAGTTCACATCCTCTAACTCCATCATCTCATTGGATCTGTGGTGGGGCAGATCATCACGGGTAAATTTCCTGGTAGAGGAACCCAGGTAGCAGGAGGGAAGCCACAAATGCTCCTTTAAGAGTACAGCCAGAGTTATTTCACTGTGTTTCACTCGCACCTGCCTCCAAAAGAATATACTGCCTATCCACCTGCAGGCTTCCTGGGAATACTTAGAATCTGGCCCTTGGAAACCTTTGAAATTTCAACCTTTGAAAGATATATTCATTAACAAAAACATTTCAAACTTTCCTGAGTAATATTTTGAAGTTGCATTCTTATTGTTTCTTGAGAGTATTCAGTCTCGAGAACTGAAAATTTACCATACGCATTTCTCTTTGATCTGCTATTTTCATTTGTTAAAGTTAAAAATAGTATGTAAAAGGAGTACAAAGTCACATTTTGTATAATTATCATATAAGAAAATGACTAATGTAATAAGTCTCAATATTTTCTATACAATTTCCTGGATTGTGTGCTCTCGTCCAGTCTTCTTGAGTTTATGTCTTAATTCGTATTAATCAAACTATGTATAAACATGTTCAAAATGTCCTACAACAATTAATGATGTCGTATGTATATAACACCATAGTTTATCTACCTGCCTAATATGAAATTATTGGTGTTTGTCAGACTATTATTGCTCTCAGGATACAATTTTGAAAAAAATTTAGTATATTGTACCTTTCAAAACTCATTTTTGCTCTAGTATTAAGGCACACTTACATAACAAACATTCTATACAAAGTAGTTTTTTTTCTCATTTTTTTTCTCATCTTGACATTGACTACATATTGGGATAAATTTAAAACTATCCCCTATTGAAAATAAGAAATGATTCCATTTAGTTTCTAACAATGTTCTCACTTCCTTTTTAGCTGATTCAGCAGAGGACATGTACACATGTGGTAAGCTTGTTATTTATTTTGATTTTATGCACATTTATTCATAAGTGATATATGTTTCACATTTGGCAAATCATCTTTTATTAAAGCAAAATTTTTCCAGTAGAAATACAAAAAGAGTTAAATTACTTTATCTGGGAAAAGTCATTTCTTTTCTTCAGAATTACCTCTCAGAACATTTACATTGACTTATTGAATTAACTCATTGGAGTTTAACATAGTAATGTGACAGTGATTAACACTGAGAATAACATAAAACTTTGAAACCATTAGTTCTTCAACTATTTTTGAATATTTCTGTATTTCTTTATTGAGATTGCCAGTTAATACTTAATGTTATACACGAGACAGCAGCAACTCATATATTGTTCGTGTTCCCTGAAAACAGAGTGTATTTCAGACAGTAACTATAGTCATGCCACTTGCCTTAAAATGTTTTAGTGTTAGCCTGTTCTTTATTTCCTTATTTTTTTATTGATTTTATTGAGCTATACATTTTTCTCTGACCTCTTCCCTTCCTCTCTCTTCTGCTTAAACCCTCTCATATGGTCCCCATGCTCCCAATTTACTCAGTAGATCTTATCTTTTTCTACTTCCCATGAAGATTAGGTCAATGTATGTCATTCTTAGGGTCCTAATTGTTGTCTAGGATCTCTGGGATTGTGAATTGTGGGCTGCTTTGTCTTTGCTTTATGTCTAAAAGCCACTTTGAGTGAATACTTATGATATTTTTCTTTCTAGGTCTGGGTTACCTCACTCAATATGATGTTTGCTAGATCAATCCATTTGCCTGCAAATTTCAAGATGCCGTCATTTTTCTGTGCTGTGTAGTACTCCATTTGTGTAAATTTACCACATTTTTCTTATCCGCTCTTCGATCAAGGGACATTTAGGTTGTTTCCAGGTTCTGGCTATGACAAACAATGCTGCTATGAACATAGTTTAGCACATGTCCTTATGGCATGATTGAGCACTCTTTGAATATATACCCAAAGTGGTATTACTGGGTGTTGAGGAAGGTTGATCATAATTTTCTGAGAAATCACCATACTGATATCCAAAGGTGCTGGACCAGTTTGTACTCCCATAAGCAATGCAGAAGTGTTCCCTTTACCCTACATTCTCTTCACAATAAGTTGTCATCAGTGCTTTTGATCTTGGCCATTCCTACTGGTGTAAGATGGAATCTCAGAGTTGTTTTGATTTTCATTTCTCTGTTGACTAAGGATATTGTATATTTCCTTAAGTTCTTTCAGCCATTAGATTCCTCTGCTGAGTTATCTGTTTAAATCTGTACCCCATTTTTTTTAAAAAATTCGATTATTTGTTCTTCTGATGACCAATTTCTTGATTTCTTTGTATATTTTCGATATAAGTCCTCTGTCTGATGTGGGGTTGGTGAAGATCTTTTCCCATTTTGTAGACTGCCATTTTGTCTCGTTGACCACATCCTTTATTTTCAGAAGGTTTTCAATTTCAGGAGGTACCATTTATTGTTTCTCTCAGGGTCTGTGCAACTGGGGTTATATTTAGGAAGTGGTCTCCTGCGCCAATGTGTTCAAGTGTATTTCCCACTTTCTCTTCTATAAGGTTCAGTGTGGTTGGCTTTATGTTGAAGTCTTTGATCCTTTGGACTTGTGTTCTGTGCATGGTGATAGATATGGATTTATTTTTATTCTTCTACATGTTGCTATCCAGTTATGCCAGTACCATTTGTGAAATATGATTTCTTAGTTCTATTTTATATTTTTTGCTTCTTTGTCAAAACTCAGGTAGGTGTGTTCATTAATATCTGGGTCTTTTTTATTTCATTGGCCTGCCTGTCTCTTCTTACACTGTTTATAGTATTGTAGCTCTGTAGTAGAGTTTGAACCTGTTCTTTATAATGAAATCAGAGTCTTTTAGTAAAGACTTCAGATATGGCTGAGTCATTTTCTTCAGTCTCATCTCTTTTCCTATTTCATAAACCTCTTGCACAAGCCTATTGCCTTATTTGAAAACAGTAAACCACACAGGCTCATAAAAAAGAAGAAAATGAATTTGCTTAGGTTCAGCTCCCATAGATGTATACACAAATGTTACTTGAAAAACAGATGCAACATTAAGACCACACTTTAAAAAAAGGAGCTTAGAAGCTAAAATTTAATGACATAATACACGTTTGCCACAAAAAATGCTCATTGATCCCTGAATGCAAAGAATGAGAGGGAATAAGCTGTCTCTGAGGAACTCAGCATGTATTAATCATTGTTGAGGTCATAGTTATTGCTAGTAACAAAGTTTTTTAAAAATAAAGAAAAAGAAAAATAGATGTAAAATAACTGAACCACAATCCTTTTATTAAAGATAAAAAGCATAGCTGGGCAGTGATGGTGCACACCTTTAATCCCAGCACATGGGAGGCAGACACACATGGAACTTTGTTAGTTTGAGGCCAGCCTGTTCTACAAGAGCTAGTTCCAAAACAGGCTCCAAAGCTACAGAGAAAGCTTGTCTAAAATAAAGCAAACAAAAAAACGAGCAAACACAAAGATAAATAACATAAAACAAAAATATCAAAACAGAAATGGAATATAGATGATGCAGCTTTGAAAGCCATAACCTCTTGAAAAAATGCATTTGAACACTGTCACCTTCAGTTTCGCTAGATACCTTATGTAAGACAGTAAAGAAAAACATTCAAATTAAAAAATAACACTAACATTTGACATTTTCAAAAGTTAAAGAAACTTTATTATTCAAGTAAATGTAAAAGAATGGAAAGACAAGAAATACACAGA
The DNA here is from genome assembly GCF_903992535.2 of Arvicola amphibius. NCBI lineage: Eukaryota > Metazoa > Chordata > Mammalia > Rodentia > Cricetidae > Arvicola > Arvicola amphibius. The sequence continues at coordinate 74,868,597 of NC_052058.2, forward strand.
AAGAAAATATTTGTAAAAACATGCATCTGGCAAAGATCTTGTACCAAACTTTATAATTCTTTTAACTCACTTGTAGGATGCACCTTGACTAAAAAGGAGTTACAAATTTCAATATACACTTTATCAAGACTTGATTGTGTAATTCATTTGTTCACATTACATGTGAATGCCCATACATGATGCATACGGACATAAGCTCTGGAAAGCTAATGGATATCATTAGTTGTTAGAAATATACATACTAACATCATAATGCCAAGCTATCACCCACCTGTTCAAGTAGCTAAAGATAAAATTTGTTAATATCTATTGTTGTTGGAAATTAGATCAACAGGATTTCTTATTTATTGTTAGTAAGAAAAGAAAAAACTATGATCAATTGGTTTAATTAGTTTCATAGTAGTCTTGTAAGGATAACAATGATTGGGGCTGGAGAGATGGCTCAGAGGTTAAGAGCATTGCCTGCTCTTCCAAAGGTAGTGAGTTCAATTCCCAGCAACCACATGGTGGCTCACAACCATCCGTAATGGGGTTTGGTGCACTCTTCCTGCCTGTAGGCATACACACAGACAGAATATTGTATACATAATAAATAAATAAATATTTTTTAAAAAGAATAACAATGATCTTACATCAATATTTTACTTCCCAGATATTTATCTTGAATATATAATTCATTTTTTTTTTTGGTTTTTCGAGACAGGGTTTCTCTGCAGCTTTTTTAGAGCCTGTCCTGGAACTAGCTCTTGTAGACCAGGCTGGCCTCGAACTCACAGAGATCCGCCTGCCTCTGCCTCCCGAGTGCTGGGATTAAAGGCGTGCGCCACCACCGCCCGGCTATATAATTCATTATATATAAATCATACCCATGAAAATTTATATTCTACCTGGTAAAAATATTACAGCTTCAGGTATGCTTCTTATAGAGTATCTTTACAAGTAATACTTTTAATGTGAAACATTATTAGGTATATGAAATCACTCATGCAAATGTTTGGGACATGCATTTAAAGATGACCTAATAGCTAGATTAGCCTTTTTAAGATGTAGTAAAATTTGGCTAAAAGGAAGGGAAATGATTTTAGAGACAAATGATCTGGGATTGGTAATATGGCTCAGAAATTAATAACATTTATTTCTCTTCCAGAAGACCTGAGTTTAATTACAAACACATGTTAAATGACTCATAACAGCAAGAAATAATTGTTCCAGAAGAATCAAATCTTCTCTTCATGTATTCATACTGTTTGCTGCATATTTCAACACAATTCAGCTTCAATTAATTGTTCTGCATAAGAAGAATGAAAACAAATTTGGGGATTCTCATGTATATAGAAATGCATCTACCATATTCTCACATATGATTAGAGGATATGTATAGTCTACTGCCTGGTGATAATGATTTGTAGTTTCTTTCTTTTGTAGAAAAGTTTTTTTTTTTGTCTACCAGATCTTGGTTTATTGTCTATTAACATACCTCTTGGTTTTAGAAAATTTAAGTTCTATAGTAATAGTAAATGTTCTGTTAGCTACATTGTTCTTCATTGGGTTTAGTTTGCAACTGATTCTTCATGGGAAAAATAAAAACAATAATCTTTTAGTTCATGATAGAATTTGGTGAAAACAATTATCAAATCAAATTTAGATTTAAAATATTTGTGATATTTTTCTTGTTCAAAGACTTATACCTGATTTTACAAGGAATGCTTTTAATTATATTCAGTCTTGTGAAGGGAAATTTTACAAAAAATGAGTATTCTGTATTTATATTAAAACCTAATGTGTTTTTCAACCTCTTTCAAATCAGACCAAGAATAAACATACAATTGACTATGGCCTCTTGTTCAGTATTTTTCTTTCTATCCTGAATGATAGAGGAGTTATTTTAACTAATCACTGTAAACATGATATGCAAACATACATTGAACTTGAACTTAAACATTTGCTGATCTGAGAGAACAAATCTCTCTGTATTCCTAGTCTTAAAGGAAAGTTTTAACGTGGATTGGAGCAGCTGTGGCTCAGTGTCTTAGATCATAAACTCCACATCACCCCACAAAATCAATCAAAGGATTTAATTTCATTAGTAAGGAATGATGTTAAGATGCTACCCTTCAAGACAGTGCAGCTTTACTGTACCTGCTCCCCACATGCCTGAACTGTTCAAGTTCTGATTCTCCTCTGCCAGGGAAAGACATCGTCTCTCATTTCTTCATATCCAAAGAATAATTTCGTAAGAATGATGAAATTCGAATAATATTTTGACTTTAAAATTTTCTCCAAGGAATGAAAGAAATAATTTTAAGTATCTAGGCTAAGTAATTTTATTCATTTATACTTTATTCATAAATGTCAGAGATTAAATTAATGGAATTTTCTCTAATTCTCTAATTATTAATACATAATAACTAACAGTTCTTAATTTTACTTTGGGATTGAGCTGTAATTTAATTTATTGATATTGAAGAAAATTTTTCTAACTAATTGTATTTCAAATGACTCAAATCTTTAAAATCATATCTTTAATTGTGCAAACCAATGTTACTCTGATACAAAAAAGTTCATCTTAAAATTACTATGTATTGCTTCATTTTTAAAATAAGTGTATGTTTGAAAAAACACAATATATTTGTAATTTCAAATCAGTTGGTTATAAGTTTAGAAATTATAGAATACACTTATTAAAAATGTCAAAACAATACAAAAAATGAAGTAAGCATATTTAATGAGATAGTATTTTGTGGGTCTAGAATGCTAAGTTTTTAACCCCTGACTCATTCAAAAATACATTGTTTTAGGAAAATGAAGCATAAGTGAAGGCAATGACTATTCTCTCTCATGTCAAATAATTGCCAACATATGTAAAATTAGATAACATTTTTATGAAACAATTCTTTTTATAAAATATATGTGAACTAGAGTTATTAACACTTCTTATTTAGAAAAAGAAACTTCAGGAGATCTATTGCAACACTTTCCCTTCAAAAGATAAGTTAAATAAAATCAGTAACACCTTGAAAATCATTTTCAGAAAGATCTCCTCATGGAGACATGAAATAACTGAATTTGGTGTGATTGAGGCAGGATGGCTATAGAAAATCAAGGGAAGAATAATGTATTTAAGTTCAGTAGTGGACAGCAAAGATAATGAACAGAAAGATCTAATGGCACCTCTACAAATTATGTTTCTGTAGAGACTTCATCAATTATTCCTTTTGGTGTTCTAATATGCTATATAGGCATGCACAGATTTGGATGACTGCATAATATTCTAGAGAGAGTGAAACTTGGGAGAATAAAGCCAATAAATGAAGTGGACTAAAGTCTCATGCAATAGCCAAACTTATTCGGAGACCCAGATAATTTATACTCTAAGGAAGGGTTAACAAAAGTCACATGTATAAAGTTCTCATGAGTTCAAGCTGGATATCATCACAAGGACAAGTCACATGTGGCAAAACACATATTTTTTTTCCATAGAGACATATAAAGCTTCAATATTTAATTGAATAATATCCACAAGCAATCAAGCAATCTCACTTATATCTAGTACCTTTGGGAGGGGCACAAAAACACATTATAAGAAAAACTCTGTTTTGAAGAAATTAAGGACAAGATTCTTGTATTGTTTCCTTGGAGTGTTCTCACAAGCATTCATAATTCTTTTCACACAATTCCATTATTATACATTCTTATACCATGTTCAAACATGCTATAGTTCATTCAACTCAGATCAAACTTCTCATATATATATATATATATATATATATATATATATGTGTGTGTGTGTGTGTGTGTGTGTGTGTGTGTGTGTGTGTGTATTCACATATATAACCAACATATACAATAATAGACATTAGAATACCAAAAGGAGATTATAAACACACAATTCACATTGCTCCATGTAATCTCTTAACCTTTTCTTATGAAGCAACTATAGCAAATTACTATTTCCCCAGGAAAATATTTTGCAAAAATTGTCATAATGTGATTAAAGAGTTTAGAATCTTGGCCTTTAAATTCAGTTTTTCAGAATTCTCCACTTAAATATGTGCTAATTCAATGTAGTGAGAATATTTTTTTGTTTCCAGTTTATTTATTTTTTATTAAAAATTGCTATCTCCTCCCCTCCTCCTCCCCCTTCCCTCCCCTCCCCTCCACCCATACCCCCACTCCCTCCCTCTCCAGGCCAAAGAGCCATCAGGGTTCTCTACACTATGTTGAGTCCAAGGTCCTCCCAACTCCCTCCAGGTCCAGGAAGGTGAGCAACCAAACTGACAAGGCTCACACAGAGCCCGTCCATGTCGTAGAGACCAAGCCCATCGCCATTGTCCTTGGCTCTTCGGTCAGCCTCCACCATCAGCCACTTTCAGAGAGTCCGATTTGGTCGCATGTTCCATCAGTCCTATTTCAAGTGGACTTGGTGGTCTCCCGTTAGTTCTGTCCTGCCGTCTCAGTGGGTGAACGCATCCCTCATGGTTCTGACTTTCTTTCTCATGATCTCTCTCCTTCTGCTCCTCATCAGAACTTTGGGAGCTCAGTCCGTTGCTCCAATGTGGGGCTCTGTCTCTATCTCACACCAAATACAACAATTTTGGAGAAGCTCTTTCTCTTAGCATTTTTCAGTTGCTTGTAATTCTTGTAGAGTTGAGGCCTCCTGGGCTTTGTCCCATCCAAGAAAAAAATGTCTAGTGCTGTTGTTTTTGTTCAGTTCATATTTGGACAGTCATGGTGGTGAGATTATAAGGTTATAACCTTTAATATTACTAGGAGATATAATCTCACAGCAAACTCTCTGATCATCTGGCTATTATGATCTTCCCACTCACAGGAATAGACACACCAAGTATTTCTACTTTACCAATAGTCATTCTGGAAAACATACATACATGTAAAATATATATATATATATATATAAATATATATATATATATAAACTGAGAAGGTTATATTTATGCATGTAGGAAGGAATATGAATATAAAGATACACATACAAACAGATACAACTATAAATATTCAATGTTTGAAAAAATAATTAATGAATGAAAAAGCTATGAATTTGCAGTATCAAGGAATGACATTTGAGAGGACTGGAGTGGAGAAAAGAAACGAGATATGTAATAAATATATTGCAATCTCAAAACAAAAGAAATATTAATAATAATAATAAATAATTATAATGACAATAATAAGGTTGCAGGAGCTCATGTCTAGATTTCCAGTGACTGAGAGGCTGTAAAAGGAATATTGTCATGAGTTCAAAGAAAACAATGGGCTACCCTGTGAGTTCCAGGACAACATGTGCTACAGTTTGAGACCTTGTCTTAATCTTCATTTCTCCAAATACATCTTGATGCTTACTTATTAAATTTTCTGTACTTATTTTTAAGTGTACTTTATTTTGATTTTTAATTTTTCAATAATAACTCTAATGATCTTATATACTTTGAATTTCTTATACTCAATTTAAAATACATTATAAATACTTGGGCAATAGACAGTGGTTTACATTTGCTGTTGTTTATTCTGACTACTTAGTTAAGTGGATGCACAATAGATGGCTGGATACAGAAAACAATGGTGTCCATTGGGATGTTACTTAGTCATAAAGAAAAATGAAATGCTATCATCTAAAAAAAAATCCATGCTCTATAATTGAGCTTGATGTCAGGTGTAGATGACTATCAAAAATGTTATCATAGAACCTTCATCCAGCAAGTGATGGAAACGGAGACTGAGACCCTCAGAGGAGCACTGGGCTGAGGTCCCAAAGTTCAGTTAAAGAGTGAGAGGAATGAGAATATGAGCAATAATTCCCCCTGGAACAGTTTGCCTAATCTAATGGGAACTTACCAACTCAAGACAGAGAGGGAAGGAACCAGCAGAGGACCAAACTAAACACTTGAATGTGGGTGATAGTTGTATGGCTGGAGCAGACTGAAGGGTCACTGGCAGTGACCTAGGATACCCCAACTGCTTATATTGGCTTCTTGGTAACTCATTCTCTTTTCGTGGATATCTTGCTAAGCCTAGATATAGTAGGGAGGATCTTGGATCTTCCCCAAAGCAATGTGCCTTACCATCTCTGAGGAGAGAATAGAGGGGAAGCAGGTAGAGGGAATAGGAGGAGAGAAGGGAGTGGGAACTTGGGCTGGTATGTAAAATAAAAAAAGTTTGTTTCTTTAAAAAAAACTTTGCTAGAGCAAGAAAAAAGTAAATAAATAAAAAAGAAAATAATCCATGCAACTAGAGGATATTATTGGTACACTGTTTGGCCTATTAGCTCAGGCTTTTCATTAACTAACTCTTACATCTTAAATTAGCCCATTTCTATTAATCTGTGTATTGCCACAAAGCTGTGGCTTACCCTGTAAGGTTCTGTTCTGGTGTCTTTCTCCTTCGACAACTACAGGGCATCTCTCTAACTCCATCCACTCTCTCTCTCTCTCTTTTAACCACTGTTCAGATTTCCTGCCTAGTTTCACTCTGTTAAGCCATTGGCCAAAACAGCTTTATTCATCAACTAATAAAGCAACACATACACAGAAGGACATCCCACATCAGTTATTTGAGTGGGAGGATGAAAAATGTAAAGATGAGAGAAGTGAACAAATGAACATTGCATGTTCTGTGTTTGAAAATATGACCCCTAATTCCAATAATATTGAAAATAATTGTGTTAATATGAATCTTCCTTTAATTTTACTTTATTGTCCCATTTTCACGACCATGGTGCATATTATTTAGCATTTACTCCTTTCATTCCTGGTTCTAAAACAAATGTATTTTTTCCATTTCTCCTAGATTTCACTCTCCATGCTCTTTGAGGGAAATATTTCACCAGGAAGGTAAAATTTGCATTCCCCCTCTCAAATATCTCCCCACACATACAATTTGTTGTTACCTTAGAAATTGTTGGTCTTAGTGTTTCTGAGATGCTCAGGATGAATGTCAGGGACTTCTGTGAACTGGAAAGATCTCTAACACATTTATATCACTCAGCTCTATATTTTTATTTCTATTAAGATTTTCACAGACAAGTATTTATCTAATTTTTGTCTTTTTCTTGGTCATAATAATTCACTCCTCATTTTAACTGTTTGTATCTTTTAGGGTTGGTTAAGCACTCACTACTATCTTATAGTAGTTACCTCTACAAACCTGCATTTTACATATGGAGAATTTTTCATACTGAGAATTAGTTATCTATCTATCCAGCTAGCTATCATCTATATTAATATATTATATTTCTATATTCCACATTATTATTGTCTGATTTCCCAAAGCTGTTAATCCACTTTTACACATTACACTTAGAACATAAATATTTCTTAATTATATTAAAATATCATTTTATCAGACTTGAGTAGCCAGATCATTGGATAAGCATGTTTGCTGAAAAGACTGAAGACCTAAGTTTGGTCCTTGGAACCCATGTGGTGGGGAAAATAATCAGATCTTCCCCCTTGTCCTCTGGACTCCACATACTTACTCTGGCATGTGCACCCATACACAATCCTACAAAAAAATTCATAAATGTGAGAAATTTTTTTTTTAATATATCGTAAACCTTGCATTTTTTTTTTTTTTTGGTTTTTCGAGACAGGGTTTCTCTGTAGCTTTGGAGCCTGTCCTAGAACTAGCTCTTGTAGACCAGGCTGGCCTCGAACTCACAGAGATCCGCCTGCCTCTGCCTCCCGAGTGCTGGGATTAAAGGCGTGCGCCACCGCCGCCCGGCTGTGAGAAAAATTTTTAATTTAATTTTTGAAAATGTGTTTTATTTGATATGAATACTCAATTAATTTGATAATCATAGGTGTTAACCTTCAATTTCTTCAGACATTTCACCTTCCGGACAATTATATTAATTCACTCTATCTTGTTTCAAACCACATATATTTATAAAATGCAGATATATTTATGTATATTGTGTTAACATATAAATGTCTACAGTAAGTCTTGGATTATTTTGAAGAATAACATAGGATTTACTTTCAATATGTTAAAAAATAAAAACTTGTTGATGATCAATAAAAATACATCTGTTCTAAGTTCTAAAAAATATTTTTATTATCATATAATTTCTTTTTTTTTTTTTGGTTTTTTCTAGACAGGGTTTCTCTGCAACTTTAGAGCCTGTCCTGGAACTAGCTCTTGTAGACCAGGCTGGTCTCGAACTCACAGAGATCCGCCTTCCTCTGCCTCCCGAGTGCTGGGATTAAAGGCGTGTGCCACCACCGCCCGGCTTATATATAATTTCATAATATTAGGATATTGACAAAAATATAATGGTTACATAATCTTTACATTCAGTCTATAGTTCAGTACAATTAGTTCAAACAGGTCAAAGATGGGAAACTCCGTTTTATATTTCAGAGTGGGAATGCATCTGTTTTAATCATATCTTCATTAAATAACAGACACTTTATTGTTTTCTAGTTACTTTCTTTCAAATTTGATGCCATCCAATTCTCTCTCTATTTCTCTCTTTGAATTAACACTCATATATATGACCATGTCAACTGATTGGATTTCTTCTACTATCTCTGGAGACTAAAAGATTTCAGAAACATATACTTGTGGATAAGCAAAAAAAAAAAAAAAATAGCAAAGTTTGTAGAAAATAAAGAAAAAATAATATTAGTACTTCAAAAATTTCAATAGTAGGGTTTTTATATACATGGAAAATGTACAAAAATATTCTTTATTTCATTTGTTATAAGCAAAATATATAGGATTAAAAATCATTGTACTAGTGGCTTACAAATTATTGGGCATATACCTATTATGTTATTTTCTAACAGAATAAACATGGCTAAGTATATTAGGAATTAGTTTATCCACAATAGAAACTTTGAATCGTATCTTAAATCATATTTCCATTAGAGATTTCAAATTTTCAACTGCATTTTCTTCAACATATTTGAAATGTTTCCAACTTCTGAAATGTTCTTTCTAAAATTGGGAGACTATTTTTCTTTAGTAAACACAAAATTGGTACCAGCCTGTGCAATATAACAAAAGGATGCCCTGAAGGCAACAGTAACTGTAGATTCAGTTAATATACCATTATGTAAAAGTGTTCCAGTTTACTTTTGCCTCCACTAATCTCCCTCCCACAGCTTCAATCACTTATTCTGTTTTAATATTCCCTGTAACAGGCTATTAAATTGGATCCTTTTACTTAACTTTCATAAAGTTTTTTATAGGCCTATTTGTACAGGTGAGAGTAATTAGTAATCGCCAGTCTCCAATCAGCAATTAGCTCCAATTAAGACTTGCCAGCTGCTCAGTCTTGCCTATGCTGGCTTCCTTCGTGTACTTTCATTGCCAAAGCTGGATCACAAGTCAAGATAAAAAATTCAGAATCATTCATATCTCATCACTCGGATGTACAAACTTTTTGATTACACTGTACCTCCTATTTTCAAAGCTAATTGTGTACTGTGTGGGGTCTCAAACACACGCAGCTGTAGATCCATCAGTATCCAGGTGCAAGACTTAGAGAAGAAAGTATCTATTTCAGTTTGATGGGAACGACCCGGCAGAAAGAATTCAAAGTAAGGCAAAGGTCGAATCTTTCATAATGTAGCACAGAAATTGGAATCAATGAATATTGTCTGAGTTTCAAGTGAAAACAATCCAAAGCAAACAAATTGCTAATTTTTGTTATTGTGACAAAATATCCAGGAAAATCAACTTAAAAATAGGGAAAGACTGATTTGGCTCACTGTTTCAGGGTTTCACCTCATTGTGGAAGAGTCTTCCTAGTTTGGTGCTTTGTGAGTGATTATGTCATGAGTATAATGTAGAGTGGGGTAAAATATGTAAACATCATGGTAACCTGGAAGCAGAGAGGATAGGGAGGAACATAATTCCCATTATCATGTTAAAGCATACATGCTGCTAAAATACATTATGTCCTCCAACTAGGCCTGATGTCATAGAATTTGTTAGATTTGTTTAGTTCTTTAATCTGTGAGTTTATTTCCTCTATTGTATCTTCAGAGTCCGAGATTCTTTCTTCCATCTCTTGTATTCGGTTGGAAATACTTGTCTCTGAAGTTTCTGTTCGTTTACTCAGAGTTTCCATTTCCAGTCGTCCCTCAGATTGTGTTTTCTTCAATACCTCCATTTCATTTATCAGGTCTTGTACTGTTTCCCTTACCTGCTTGATTGCTTTTTCTTGTCTTTCTTGTTTTTCTTGGGTATCTTTGAGAGATTTATTTATTTCCTCTACCTTTTTGTTTGTCATCTCCATTTCTTTATGGCAGTTTTTTACCTCCTGTTTAAGGTCCTCTATTATTTTCATAAAGTACTGTTTAATGTCGGTTTCTTCTATATCTTCTGGGGTAGGGTATTCAATTCTTGTTGTTTCGGGATGTCTGGCTTGTGGTGATGTCATGTTGCCTTTCATGTTGTTGGAGGAGCTCCTGCATTGGCGCCTGCCCATCTCTTCCTTCAAAAGGAGCCCGGAGGCGTTTGGTGTCCTAGACCAATCTTTGCTGTGACTGAAACTGGTTGGATCTCCCCAGTGCCAGAGGAGGACCTATTCCTTGCGTCACAATCTGAAGAAGCCCGCACTCCCTTGCAGGAATCCTCAGACCTGCCTGGAGGCCAGAGTCTTACCCCTTTGGGTGGATGGCCTTAGAACAGGAGCAGGACACCTGAGAACACTAGGGAAAGCTTGGGAGACACAAGCCTGCAGAGGGAAGTGGGGGTAGGGGGTCTGTGCTCTCTTCCAGGGCAGGTTGCCCCAGGGTCCGCATTCACTCACCAGTTCAGATGGAATGTCAGGGCACAGGAGCGGCCTGATGTCATAGACATTGCGTCACTTCTCAGTAGCAACGGAGCCTTCAATCAACGTGTAGGATTTTTGGAGATCTTTACAAATTATAGCATTGCATAAGTGTAAAACACAGATTCATGCATGAAAGTAAATCCTTACAATATAAATTAAAATAAATATAATAAGATAGCAACGACTTTATTGCAATAGTGGTGAACACAATAGCTTAAAGATTGAAAGCAAAGAGAAACATAAAAAAATCAGAAACTCATTACACTTTAAGGTCACATGCAATTGTTTTACTTTGATTATTTTCAAGATTTATTTTGTTAAGTTCACACAGAGAACCTACAGCTGAAAAGGTCTAAATAGAATTATAAAAATTAAAACAGATGTGAAGTGAGAATATTTGTAAATATTAAATGTTTGCTAAAACCCTTGACAACACTTTTGTGTTGAAAGCATTCAATCCATTCTTTTCCTTCAAAGATGTAAGTTAGGACAGCGAGTCATAGTATTAGTTACTTATCTGTTGCTATGCCAAAAATACACTGACAGAAATAACTGAAGGAAGAAATGATTAATTTTGGCTTATTATTCATGAAGGGTTCATAGAAGGATGGGCACCAGAAGAGTAGCTGGCTGATGACAATTTCATTCACACAGGAAGCTGGCATAGAATAGGAAGGGAATGGATGAAGCTGGTAACCGTTTTGCCTTCCCTCATGACTCAGGCTCCACTCCCAAAGATTCTATAACCTTCATAACAGCACCAATAAGTTCAGTCAAAACCTTAAGACTGTGAGGACTTTTACTATTCAAGCTACCACAAGCATTTTTAGATTGGGTGTGTGTGTGTGTGTGTGTGTGTGTGTGTGTGTGTGTGTGTGTAAAAATATACAACATAACCTGAGAATGTAGCTTATTAATAAAGTACTTTTCTAGTGTGTGAGGCCCTCAGTTCAATTCCCAACAAACACACAAGGCACGATGCCTATGTCTCTAATTACCTTTATTGCCTCTGAATGTCCAGATCATTTTCACCATTGTGTAAAAGACCGTTTCTCTTCGGTTGTGTTACCTTCTTTCACTGTCACACATTGGGGACTATGTTTTGGGGTCAATAGTTTGCCATAATATTTTTTAAGTATTTAAGTAGCTATGATAAAAATCACATGAAAATTATAATAAACAGCCTTTATAGTGTAGTTTCTCTATCACTGAATACATTATATTTTATTAGTCTAAAAATATTATATCCAATTCAATAAAATTTTTGTCATTACTAAATGATTATATTAGGTAAGTTTTAAATGTTTCCTCATAATAATTATTTCACTTTAAATATTATTTGTTTAGTGGTTTAGGTCTTACTATTTATTTTTATTTATATTTTACAGTGTTTCAAATAAGATGCAGCAAATTTATTATTTGTATATAAGAGGGGCAATGATTTTTTTGAGTTTATCTTGTAACCTACCACATAACTAAAGGTGTTTATCACCTATAGGAGTTCTCTGGTTGAATTTTGGAGATGATGTATGTATACTGTTATATCATCTGAAAATAAGAGAAGTTTGACTTCTTCCTTTCCAATTTGTATCCCCTTCATCTCCCTTTGTTGTCTTATTGGTCTAGCTAGGATCTCTAGTATTATACTGAATAGACACAGAGCAAGTAGACGTCCTTGTCTTATTCCTAATGTTAATGAAATAACTGAGTTTCTCTTCATTTAATTTGATATTATCTATCAGGTTGCATTATATTGATTTTATTAGGTATGTTTTATATCTCCAATATTTCTAAGACATTTATTGTGGGGGGTGTTGGATTTTGTCAATGGCTTTTTTAGCATCTAATGAGATGATAAGGTGTTTTCTTTTCCTTTCAGCTTGTTTATATGGTGGATTACATTGACAGATTTTCTTATGTTGAACCATGTCTGCATCTCTGGGATAAAACCTACTTGATCATGGTGGATGATTTTTAAAGTTTTCTTAAATTTGATTGCCAGTCATTTATTGAATATTTTTTACATCAATGTTCATGTAGAAGACTTGTCTGTGAATTTATTTTTTGTTGCATATTTGTGTGGTTTGTGTATCATACTATCTGCAGTCTCATAAAAAGAATTTGACAATGTTCCATCTGTTTCTATTGTGTAGAACAATTTGAGGAATACTAGTATTAGCTTTTCTTTTAAATTCTGGTAGAGTTCTGCACTGAAACAATCTGATCCTTGGCATTTTTAATGACTGCTTCTATTTCCCTAGGGGTTATAGGTCTATTTTATCTGGTCTTCATTTAATTTTGTAATGTGATATGCATTAAGAAAAATGTCAATTCCTTGTACTAAGATGAACAATTAATAAATGGACCTCCTAATACTGAAAAATGGCCAGGTGGTGGTGACACATGCCTCTAATCCCATTACTTGGAGAGGCAGATGCAGGCAGATCTCTGTGAGTTCGAGGCCAGCCTGGTCTACAGAACAAGTTCCAAGACAGGCTCAAAAGCTAAAAAGAAACACTGTCTCAAAAAAAAAAAAAAATTCTGAAAAGTGTCTGTAAGGCAAAGGACACTTTTAATAAGACAATGGCAAGCTACAGAATGGGAAAGTATCTTCCCAAACATCACTTATGACAGAAGGCTAATCTCCTAAATATATAAAGAACTCAAGAAACTAGACAACAAAATACCAAATAATCCAATTGAAAATGGGGCACATATCTAAAAAGAGAATTAATTCTCAAAGAGAGAATCTTAAAGGATCAAAATATATTCAAAGAATTTTCAACATCCTTCATTCTCAGGGAATTGCAAATCAAAATGACTGATACCTGTCAGAATAGCTAAGATCAAAATACTGATGTCATCTTGTTTTGGAGAGGTGGTGGAGTAAGGGGAAACTCCATTAAAGGTAGCAGTGCATTTTCGAAATTAATATGGCAGTTTCTCAGAAAATAAAAAAATTAAAAAGCATATAAAATGCAGGCCTACAATGGCATGTCTCCATTGAATTCCTCCCATCAGGGTTCAGGAACCTGCAGAGGGGAGGTAGAAAGATTGTAAGGGTCAGTACAGATGGATGACACCAAGAGAACAAAGCCTTCTAAATTTAACGGTACTGATGCAGACTGTGGCAGCTTGCACAGGGCCTGTGCAGGTCTAAAAGAAATGGAATCTCTGGGCCAAAAGGGGAAAATGATGCATGATAGGATACCTATCCAAGAAGTTATATCCAAAAGATAATCACTCTCAAAGGAACACTTATATTTCTCCAACGGAGTCTCATTGGGTACAAAAACTGTTGTGAAAATTGAATGTCATACTACTATATGCTCAAAATCAAACCGATGGGCATTTTGGAGATTCTGTGTCTCATAAAAGCCTTTTTCGGCATATGTGTCTTTCTTTTTTTGTTTCTTTCCTTTCTTTCTTCCTTCCTTTCTTCCTTCCTTCCTTCCTTCCTTCCTTCCTTCTTTCTTTCCTTCCTTCCTTCCTTCTTTCTTTGTTTAATATTGCAGCTCTTTTATGTATATATTCTGGTTTCCAGATTTATATTTTATGGAATTTATGTGTAGATCAAACTCTGTCTCTGCAATTGTGTGTGCTTCTTGCTCTTTTTCTTTCATTTTTATCTCTATTTGCTTTGTCCCATTCTTTTGCTTTTTTTATTATAGTGTATTATAGTTATTTTTACTTGCCTGCTTGTATTGACCTATTCATTTTTTTAAGTTTTATTACATATGTTCATTCTATATGTCTGTTTTTCTTTTAACAAGGAAGAGAAAGAATATGTGGAATATGTGGATTTCATGAATGGGGAAATGAAAAGGATCTAGAAGGATTTGGGTGAAGGAAAATTATGATCAGAATATATTTTATAAAATATTAATTTTCAATATAGAAAATTTAATAAAATAAAATAAAATAAAATGTACTTGGAATGTCATACCACTGCAATACCACAGAGCCCCAGTGCCCTAAAGGTTGAGACAAGTGGTGTCACTCACTGGGTGAGTAGAAATAGTCACAGCTGGGTTTTGTTTGGAAGTCAGAATGACATCCAGCTTCGGCTTTCTTCAGTAATACTTTACATTTTATTTCTATTGTCATTGCCAGTAATATTTCAGTATAAATTAAAATATATTCAACAAATTTACAGTTTTTAAAATGTTTATAATAAAGATATTCTCACAAAATTAGTTTTAGCACACTCCCATAATTCCCATTTGTAAGCCCTGACGAAATCCAATTCTCTCAATTGCTTCCTAGCCAAGAATATTATATCTAAATATTTTATCACTATCTACAGACACTGATTTTTCTTTCAACTTTTTATTGAAAATGCTCTCATATCAATAAAATTTGTGAATATGTTTATTAAAGATTCAATCAAACTTCCAAATCAAGTCAAACCTGTTTATTGATGTCTTCTTTTAATGTAAATAATAGATTCAGTTCACAGACAAATAATTAGTTGTTTATAATTGTCATGTGTGGATGAAATTATTCATGAAAAAAGTGTTAATATAATTCTGACAAGCTGATTCCCAAATAGGAGCACCACATCACTGAGAAATGTACTTGAATGACAGGATTTTGTTCTGGAACAGGCCTGCTAGATATGGGAACTGTTTTCCTCTGTTTCTATCAGTAAACTCGAGAAGCATGAAAACACATTTATATTGAGATTGCTTATTGAAGTCTATACAAAATTATACAAGGATCAAGAATAATGTACCATAATCTAATCTAAAATAATATAAACCAAATTGCTTTGACATCATTCCTCAAATGTATAGAATAATGCCATATCCTCATCAGTGACCCCCTAAAATTACTAAGACATCACACAGTGTTGGAATATGTTCTGATTTTAGAAGAAAATGTTACAGCAAGTTATAAAATATTCTTCAGAGAAAACTGAGACAGAGAAATCTGAAAAAAATGAGGAGAGTCTATGAGATGAATGAGTTCATCTCTAGAAAGGGAAAGGCATGCCTGTCAGAAGTAGATTTGTTAAGAAAAACCACACAATCAAGTGTCAGGAGCTCAGCATGTATAACAAAACAAAGCACAAAGCACACACTCTCCACACAACAGGAAAGGGGGGTTTTATGGAAATGGCCATGTTTGTCCAGGAGACTTTAGTTCCTAACTTTGAGAACAAGGAGTAAGTAGAGGGACATATTTACAATATTCAGTGACAAGTAAAACAAAAGATGGCAGCCTGTTTTTTTTTTTTTATCCAGTTAGAACACCTTCAAAGCAGAAGAAAAGACAGTCTCAGATACGCAAAACAGAATAATATAAAATAAAAACCAACCAGAGAAAATAACAGCAAAAATAGGACATTTATAATTAAAAGAACCACTTTTCAGTAAATTTGAAATAAATATTTAAAAAAGTCATAGAGCAGAAAATCGAATCAAGAATTCAAATACAAATTTAAATTATGATAAAGAAAAACAAAGAAAATAAGAATGTCTTTCATTAATTGATCTGAAAATAATACTGTAAATAAGCAGCCATAGTTTATTATATAATTTTGGCATTTAGGGATGAAATTAATAATAGACATTTCCTTAAGAAATAATAGGATTCTAAGTATCCTGCACCATATGTGAAGCAATATTATGTTACTTTAAAGTATGCTGAAATTAGTTAAAATGTGTCCTACACACTCTGGGGAAGGTCCAGAATAAAGCAATAACAATAACTGCACAGTGGATGTAGCAACAGAGCAGATGAAGAACAGAAAACTTAATTAAATTAGGGTAAGGCAAAGATATTAGGACAGAGGAAAATAAAAACAAAAGCAACAGAAAGAATATAGAGTGTCTACTTAGAGAAATAATGATCAAATTACTGTAAGAAATGCATCACATGTTTAAGTTTGAATTATATGACTATTTCATATGTAATGGGATTACCAAATATATATCAATGAATTTAGCAATATATTACATTTAAAAAACACTTTAAATATAAAGGTTCAGATATTTAAAACTCAAAGGGATAAAGGGACATAATTTGCATGAAATTAGTTAAAAGAGAGTCTTCCATGTTAAGGCAAACACGAGACTTCAAAATGCAGAATGTTGAGAGAAGAAAAAGAAGGGAAATAATTTAAAAAAGATAAAATGTAGGCAGAGGCTGTTTATTTTTTTCCCAGCTATCCAGACCTGAAATTATCACACAGAAACTGTAATAATTAAAGCACCGCTTGGTCTATTAGCTTATGCATATATACATACATATATATATATATATATATATATATATATATATATATATATATATTAAATTAACCCATATCTGTTATTCTGTGTATCACCACGAGGTTGTAGCCTACCAGCAAGTTTACAACAGACATCTTGGCAGTGATGTGGCATTTCTCCAAATCCATCTTCTTTCTCCCAGCATTCAGTTTCATTTTTCTGCCTAGATCTATTTTACCATGCCACAGGCCCAAAGTAGTTTCTTTATTCACTAAAGGTAATAAAACATAATCACAGCATATAGAGGGGAGTCCCACATCAGTAAGTTTTAGAGTATACATACATACATAGAGACAGACAGACAGACACACACACACACACACACACACACACACACACACACACGTTCTCCTCAAAATATGTCAGTTGAAACTGAAAACATATGGTGATGCATATCTGTAATCAGTCTTCTTGGGAGTCTGAGACAAAAGCATTGAATTCTTTTTTGTTGTTGTTGTTGTTGTTGTTTTGAGACAGGGTTTTCCTGTAGTTTCTAGAGCCTGTCCTAGAACTAGCTCTTGTAAACCAGGCTGGCCTCGAACTCAGAGATCCGCCTGCCTCTGCCTCCCGAGTGCTGGGATTAAAGGCGTACGCCACCATCGCCCGGCCTAAGCATTGAATTCTTAATCAGCCATGGCTACAGTACAAGTCTGAAACCTACATGGATGACAAAGTGAGACACAGTTTTCACGTATGAAAGCCAACCAAACAAGCAATTAATATCAAACAATTTTTAAATATTGGTGGAAATAGAAAAAAAATTACATAGGATTTCATAATCAAAGGAAATCAGGACAGGAACTCAATCAAACAAGGCAGGAACCTGGAGGCAGGAACCGGCACAGAGGACATTAAGAAGTGCTTTTTTTTTTCAGCTGAGACCATAAGCCCAGGAATGACACCCACTCACAATGGTCTGGGTGCACTCATAAAAATCACAAATTAAGAAAATGTCCTAAATGGCTTGCCCACAGCTGGGTCTTATAGAGGCAACTTCTCTATCAAGGTTATTTTTCCCCAATGACTCCAGCTTGTGTCAAGTTGACATAAAAATAGCCAGCACATTCAACTTGTTAACTCATTCCATAATGATAGTATTATCTTATTATGAAGGCAGATAGAATTGTGTTAGAGGAAAACTAGTGGTTAATATCTCATAAACATAGACTCAAAACATCTGACTACGTTGTTAAGTGACTCTATCAGTGTATAGAATCAGTCCACAAGTTAGGTAGTGATCTGTGTGAAATGTTGCTTCAGAATTTAACACCAAGTCTAATGTACCACTGATAAGCATGCTAAAGAAACATAATCATCTGTTATCAATTACTAGGAAAAAACTCTGCCAAAGTCTTACACCCAATCCTAGAATGCAAACATAAACATTTGAAGCACTAGGCAATAATCAATAGCCAGCATAGTATTTAAGAACAGTATTAACCTACAGACAAAGTTATCATAGACAAGGTAATATAGATATGGTGAGAAGTCAGTTGAAGAAAACAATTATATAGTAGCGTCTGTCCACTTACAGGCTTCGACTACAGTAGGCTGTTATCTGGCAGAAAATATTTGCCCTATTGAAAGCCTTTGATTATTTCAACAAACACTGTGGCAACATTTAAACATCTCTCTGGAAAGAAATGAACAAAACAAGCAAAAATTTACCTAGACACAAACATAATTTTTATTAAAATTGTTATGAAGTACAAAATTTTCCATTAAAAGTATGCTATAAATCTTAAGGGCCATAAAAATTGATAAGTTTTAAAAATTGATTCTAATGGAGAGACCTCTAGCTGAAAATTGGTAAGATGGATTTTAGAAAATTAACAACTCATGGTATACAAAAAAATGCTAATGCCAGAAAACAAAAACACAGAATCACAGAAAAAATTTCAAACAAGTATATTGAAAATAAGCCCAAAAACCTTACCAAAGAAGATCACACTGATATCTTTAGGGATTGGCTATGACATACCTGTACAATGAAATGTTCTTTAGTAGCTAAGCTGAATAGACCTCATGATGGAGGATTCTCATTGGCTAATGAACAAACTGCCTTGGCTTCTTGATAGGGCAAAATTTAGATGGGTGGAGTAGACAGAACAGGAAAAAGGAAATGAGGTTGGTGGCTCAGACAGTTGCCCTGCCTCTCCTCTCTGAGCCAGACTGCCATGCCTCTCCTCTGAGACAGATGCGATGGAGCCAGCCGCCAGGTCAGGCATGCTGAATCTTTCCTGGTAAGACACCACTCATGGTGTTACATAGTTTATTAGATACGGGTTAGTCAAGATGTGAGTAAGAGGCTGAAACTTATGGGTCAGGCAGTGTTTAAATGAATACAGTTTGTGTGTTGTTATTTCGGGGCATAAGCTAGCCAGGAGGCCGAAAGCCGGGCGACGGGAAGCTGGCCCACACCTCATCACTACAACCTCACACAAAGACATGTATGAATTGTAAATGCATGTTGGTAAGGCAGCAACTCTGCCTTTAAAAAAATACATAATATATTATTTATCTTACAAACAATACTGAAATGTAAATATGGTAACATTGAAGATAGATTATGTCTCAGTAGTTCCAGGAGGTTAGTGAAGAGAATGTTTTACAGGTAAAGAATGAGTAACATTTTATGGATGCAAACTATATGCTGTGGTGATAATGGACACAAAATATGTACATATCAAAACCCTGAAACAATGGAGCACAAAGACTGAAGATCAATATATAAAAGATTTAAAAACATTTAGAGCACTGAAGGTACTTGGGACAAATGCAAGCATTAACAACAAAGTATTGATGGTTATAAAGAGCTGACCTTACTAACATCAGAAGTAAGTATATTCCTTAAAACTTAGAGAAAGTCCAAAAGTGCACGGAAGTATTGCACTTCACTTGATAGTGTTCTTTATTGTAGAAGTGTTGGCTAACAATTCTGATAACATTAAACATAAATTCAACAATAAAGAGGATGAATGGTAAGTGGTGGAAACTGTGTTTCTTTTGTGTGAGAGTTTGCAGCTATGGAAGTGAGAGAGATAAAACATCTGTTGTAAGAGATTACTTAAAAGCAATAGAATAAACTCACATTTAACTTTTCTTTACTTTGTCATATTAGAAGTGTTTTGGTAATAATACTATAATACCAATAAGCATTCTAGTAAAAACATTTTGGCTTCTATAGTCATACTCCAGTAGAAAGAAAAATGACACCTTGTAGAAATTGATGATTCTAGTACTGGACTAGAAATATATACAAATGAGTGGAGCACCTTATACCAAATAAACAAGTAATAAGAAAAATAGTAATGGAGGATCAGGAAGCCAAATAAATGAGCAAGAAATAAACAGCCAGTTTAGGCAATCACTAGTTAAAGTAGCATTAGCTTAGAGCCCACACTACAAATAAATATACATGAATCCATGCTGGAGTGAATAAATTATTGCTAACTAAATAACTGTGTAAGAAGTTATAAATTCATTCAAAGCAATTTTGAATTATGTATTATTGCTTAAACGTGCTGTTGCATAATCTCTTACTTCTTGTATGTGAGGTGTGCAAACAGTCCCTTCAAAATATGAATTATATAAGCAAGAAAAAAAATAGAAGACAGAGGAACTCTGAAGGAAAACCTGACAAGCATCTCTTCTGTAAGGTGATCAAACTTAACATCAACAATGGGAAAGTCACTAAAATACCTACAAAATGCCTGTCATGTTCTCTTCAGAACTGTCATATCCATAAACAACAAGGAAAAGCTGAGAAACTGTCACAGCTGAGTGAAGTCTAAGGAGACAGCACAAATTTAATATGACATTTGGTGTGGGATTCAGGAATGGAGATGGGCATTTGGCTAAAATTAGTTAAAGAGTTAAAAAACAAAACAAAACAAAACAAAACAAAAAAAAATGTATGGCACTTTTTTTTTTTTTTTTTTTTTTTTTTTGGTTTTTCGAGACAGGGTTTCTCTGCATCTTTAGAGCCTGTCCTGGAGCTAGCTCTTGTAGACCAGACTGGTCTCGAACTCACAGAGATCCGCCTGCCTCTGCTTCCCGAGTGCTGGGATTAAAGGCGTGCGCCACCACCGCCCGGCAAATGTACGGCACTTTAATTAAGAAAAATGTACAAATAAATTTCTACTAATTGTATCAAATGAATGGCATGGCTATATAGAATGGCTAAGACCATCTTGGTGCAGGACATTTGATAACATTCTGGGCTGCCTAAATTGTTTTAAGTTTTTAGAAAATGCCTATATCTTTCTAAACTATGGTTGTTCTCATGAAAGAAAACTACATGCTGAAAGCCTATACCAAATTTAAAATTTCTCTTTAATGGTATTCCATACTGAATTTCAAAGCTCCAGCAAACCAATATTTCATCACAGCAAGGACATTTTTTCTCATTATCTTTTAATTCTTCTTTGCAGAGATATAGCTAAAAATGGAGATTAATGGCTACTTGAACAGCACAAACATGAAGAACAAATGATAAATATATTGTTTTCTTCTATACTACATTGTTCCACATATGCTGAGTTGTCGTAAAAATTGTTATCTTAACTCATTATAATAAAATGTTCACGCTGTGAACATAATTGTGGATAAAAGAACATACTTTATATCATATATAGAATATGTAATAGTAAAATTACTATTGATACATGCATGAAAGCATCTCAAATGATTGAAAATAAGATTGCCATATCATCATGTAATCTTTCCTTTGGGTCTCACCACATGGATTTTAAGTCAGTTCATTCCAGAAGGACCCTCTCTGCCATATCTGCTGTAGCGCTGCTGACAACAATTGTGAAATTAATTGAGATGCTCAGCAATGGATGAATGGGGAAGAAAATTTGGTATAAGTATTATTAGAGAGCTGGAAGCAAAAGGTCCATTTTTTTTCTATTATTTGCAACAAAATATCTCAAATTAGAGAACATTACCTTATATGAAATAACTAGGCACAGCCAGCCCCACATATTTTCATGTGCAAGCAGAACTCAAAATTTATAGAAGCGAATCTGTAAGCAGAGGCTGAGACAAATGGGAGGAGTATTTGAGTCAGGTGTCAGATACAAAAGTCTCAAGCAGGGGAGTTTTGATTGTGATGCATATCCACTTAGTAGCACAGTGAATATTGAAGTTAGTAAAGGGTTTGATCCAAAACATTTGCAGTCATTGATATATTGGCTATTTTAAGATAGTTAATCACATTTTATCCATAAACCATAATATCAATCTATGATTGAAATAAAATATATAACAAGGAGTTTTTCATGTAGAATAGATTATGTTAAAACATTAAATACAGATGCTGAGATGCCATGTTCAGAGAAAAAACTTTCAGACTTTTTTTTAATTTTAGTTATTTATTTTCCATCTTGACCACAGTCTCCCCTCCCTCTTTCAATCCCAACCCCTTCCTGAACCTCCCCTCTGCACTACCACTCATCCTCTGTTTCTGTTCGGAAAGGGCAGGCCTTCCCTGGGTATCAACAAAGTTTGGCATATCTAGTTGCCATAGGACTAAACACCTCCCCTTGCATTAAGGCTGGAGAAGGCAAGCCAGTATGAGGAATGGGATCTCAAAAGCCAGTCAAAGCATTAGGGAAAGCCCCTAATGGCACCCATTGTTAGGAGCTCCACAAGTAAACAAAACTACACAACAGTCACATATATTCTGGGATCTAATATGGCCGCAGTAGTCTTGATAACAAGTCATTTTCTCCACCTTTAGAAACTTGCCTGGGAGCAAGGAGATCTCACAGACCCAAAGCTACTGTGTGTGTGAATGAACACTCCCTCTCGCCTCATACCTGAATGCTGTACATCTATTTGATTGTATATTGTGTTTGTGTATTTATGCTTTGATTCATTGTAACTTATCATGTTATGGAATTGATTTGCATTGAACACAAACTGTAAATAAAGGAAAGAAATGGCTGGAAAAAAAAAAAAAAAGAAAGGACCTAGGTCAGTCCCAGGCAGGTTCCCTGGTTGTTAGTTTAGACTCTGTGAGTTCCTATGAGCCAGGTTACTTGTCTATGGAGTTTCTTGTGGAGATCGTGACCCTTCTGACTTCTACAGTCCTCCCTGTCTTCAGCGGGGAACTTGGTCTAATGTTTGACTGTGGGTCTCTGCATCTCTTTTCATAAGGATTCTAAGAACATGAAGTAAAATATTAACAGAAAGTATTAGGTGGGTTCATTATTTATTGTTAATATTAGATATGACTCTTGGTGATACTTTTAGAAGTTTCATTGATTTTTTATTAACTAGAAATTTGTTTTTTTTCTCTAACACTTTTATTCTCTTAAGAAACATATACATTGAAATTCACACCTGATAAATTTTTTATAGGGAAAAATGCTATGAAATTCATGCTTGAATTCAAAGTTTCTTGTTTTACCGTAAGGTAACCTTGTACTCACAAAAAAGGATTCTTTTTTTAGACATATTAAAGTAATTGCCTTTTATGAGTGATGTCTCCATCTGTGATCATTGAATTTCTGTACATGTGTTGTGTGTGCATCTGCTTTATAGAGAAAGCTATTTAGTTATTTTCCATCAGAGTAGAGACTCTATTACTATAGTAACTATCTAAATTATAAAGTCTTTTAGTGCAAAATTCAAAGTGTTATCCTTCCAAACTATTATAGTGAACTGGTTATATTTTCTTAATAAATTTCACAGTTTTTCTGATGACACTTCATTTATCTTTTTTCTGTAATCTAAAAATTATATTCTGTTTTCATGACTGCACAGCATGCTTGCTTATTTATTAAATTTTCTTGCATACAACAAATAATCATCATCATTTTCAGATTTTATTGGTATAATTTTAAATACAATAATATGGTTTTGTGAAGAACAACCTTTTAAACAAATCTATAAAAATTACTTTGAAATATTGATATAATAATGATTTTTATATTTTCATTTTCTAAACTTATGCAACTTCAGCCTAAACATGTTAAAAACTACTTAAGATCCATTTTCCTTTTAATATCTATATAGATCTTGAGATCACCAGTGTTAGTGCAAAGTTTGAAAAATTTGAAATCCAAATTTCAGACTAAAATATTCACTGAAGAGTGTGTTGCCTCCAAGAAACACTGTAAATAATTTGTTGTACATTTGATCATTCAGTTAGAAAGAAGTGCTTTCTTTTAAGGGAGTGTAGGAGGAAGTTTCTTGTTCATTCCCTGCTGTCCAACTCTGAAATAACCACATAGAAACCATATCAATTAAAATGCTGCTAGCTCTAGCTTCTTATTGGCTAACTCTTATATTAATGTAACCCATTTCTATTCATCGGTATATCGCCACGTGGCAGTGGCTTATTGTTAAAGATTTGGAATGTCTTACTCTGGCAGCAGATCTATGGCATCTCCTGACTCTGCCCTTCTTTCTCCCAACATTCAGTTCAGTCTTCCCCACCTACCTAAGTTCTGCCCTATCAATAGGCTAAGGCAGTTTCTTTATTCACTAATGGTAATCTCAGCACACAGAGGGGACTTCCACATCAAGGGAATAATGTAATTCTTCTTAAAGATTTGACTTCTATTATGCTTTAAACTTTCATAGAAAAGTGGGGTAAACTCACAAGCTAACATTCTAAAAAAATAACATAATGCTTGAAAAAATGGCCACTGCTGTTAAAATAATTTATTAAATTAAAATCATTTATGTATAAAAGCTATCTCCCATGACATAATGTGACTCACTAACCCAAGCCTCTTTTCTTGAATTTACCTGGCTTTCCTCTCCATTTTTTTCTGCTCTTTAGCATGCTCTCTTCCAATTCACTTTCTCAAGAAGTGTACTTTCAGGCTGTTTAATGTATTGTGCCAGCTAATGAGGTTAAAAAAATAGAGCATCATAAAAAGGTCAACATAACAAGAAAATAAGTGCTTCTTTTATGCAGATATTACATGTGAAATTGGAGTCTTGAATTGCATGAGCTATACTCAACTTACCCTGTCTACACATATCCAGTCATTTTATGAAATTTGGCCAATTGAAGCAAGTAATTGCTCTAGAATCATTTACATGATGTTCTCTGATACTTTGGCCAGTCAATAGGTCACTGGCCTCCAGGCCACTTAAGGAAGTTATTGTGATAGGATGACCAAAAGAGAAATGGAATCACAGGTATTTTAACAAATTTATTTGTCATTTTTCTCTCACTTATGACAAAATTCCTAACAAAGCGACTCAGAGACTGAAGGATTTAGTTTGAGGGCAGAGCATGTCTCAAAAAGAAGTGAACTGTAGAGGTGAAGGAGGATCCAGATGTGGGATTAGGAACATGAAGACCATTGGTTCATATTCAGTCTTCAGTCAGGAAGTAGGAAGGGGTGAACATCTTCTTTCTCAAATTTCCGTTTTATTTAAATAAGTTTCATTCAGGGTGGGCCTTTCCTCCTCAGATCAATCTCTCTGGATATACTCTCACAGGAATTCCCAGAGGTGGGTGTCCTGGGTGAAAGTGTCAAGTCAATATTACAGAATAACGATCACATTAAGCTTCTGGTAGGTTAAAGGAATTTAACCAGTATTGTGCCCAGTTGTGGAAACCCCAAAAGACCACCAGGGAGACTGTCTTACTGAAATGCAAAAACAAGGTTTATCGTGTGCACAATACAACTTGGCAGGGACCTCGTCAAAGCAACTGGCATGGCAGCAGCAAAAAAGGTACCCTATCCTTCTAGAGGATATTATTTAAAGGCAAAACCTAGAAAAGTTATATTAGCCAGGTGTAGGGTTACAGTTTCCTAAGGTTTAGAACCCCGACTGGCTGACATTTGTCTAGGGGTGTCCTGGTGAAAAGCGATGGGTGTGTGGTAGTAGGTGATCCTCTCTACAATGGTTGGAACATTAAGAATTTACTTTGGATGGTCTGTTCCTGGGTGGTGCCTGGGTAGTCTAAGTTTGTGGTCTTTATAGGAAGCAGGTATTACCATAGGGTAAACTTCTGAGACTTAGGTCTCTATTGATTTTGTCATGTCTAGGTCCTACACCAGGCAAAGAAAGAAATGTAGGACGGATAATATGAAAATGGGTAAATATGAGGAAACATTAATAGAAAGTAGATGAGTAATGAAATGATTCTATAGTAATATCTGTATGACTGACTATGTGCATCTTTATCTATATAAATACACCCATATGTGATTAAAAACAAAATAATGGCATTCCTCTTTAATCTTTTCATTTTTTTAACATTTCAAATATGTATTGATTGTATGTAGTATATAAAAAATCTGTAGACTTTGAACAATATGAAATCACTATCATTTTTCTACTGTATTAAAACTTAGTGATTGTTGCACCTTGGTCTTTAGTTTGCTGTGTATCAGTTTAAACATCAAACTTCTATTTTATTCTTCAGCATTTTAACCTTCCTGAAAAATCATTTTCCACTCTATGGTTCATTTAAATTAAGCAATCTTCTAGTGCATTATAATTATTTATTTTGGAAATATATCATTTTTATACTATCACTAGGCTGTATTCTTTGTAAAAATAAGTCAATATCTAATTAGTTTTTCTGGAATTACTCTTATGAATCATATTAACATCAATATTAGAAACTATTATTAATGTAAAATAATCACTGGTATGTTGATGTTTGTCATTAATACTATAAAGGCCTAGTGAGAATTATTCTAAATATATATGTATTTGTAGCTCTAAAAATACAATTGATTTTATAGCATTTCTAGACATGGTTATTAATCAATTATTGAGTAGAATCTTGCACAATGCTTTGTAAATTCAGATTTTTGGTTCTGGATCTGATACACCATTATGTGGCTGCAGTAGTTGAAGGTATTCTTTTTTAATTTATTATTTTTATAAATTTCAGTTTACATTCCAACCACAGTTCTCCATCCCACTCCTCCTCCCACACCTCTGTCACCTCTCCCATCTACTCTTCCCAAATGGTAAGGACTCCAATGGGGAGACAACAAAATCTGGCACACCAAGTTGGGGCAGAACCAAGCCCCACCCCCACTTCCATTCCTAGTATTAAGGCTGAGTATGGCATCCCACTATAGGGAATGAGTCTTAACAAGCTAGCTCATGCACCAGGGGTAGATCTTATTGCCAGGGACCCCACAGTTCATGCAGCTACACCACTGTCTACCACATACAGAAGGCCTATTTTGTCCCCATGGAGGCTGCACAGCTGTCATTCTAAAGCTCATGAGTATCCACAAGCTTCATTCAGCTGTCTCTGTAGATTTCTCCACCATGATCTGGACCTTCCTTCCTCATATATTTCCTCATCCCTCTCTTCGACTGGATTCTCAGAGCTCAGTCTGGTGTTTGGTTGTAGATTTCTCCTTCTGGTTCTGTCATTCGCTGAATTAAAGATCTATGAAGACAGTTGAGATACTCACCAGTCTGAATAAAGGGTAGGCTAATTTGTTCTCCCTATCCACTATTACTAGGAGTCTTAGTTGAGGATCATCTTTGTGGATTCTTGGAAATTTCCCTGAGTTTTAGTAGCAATGTAGTTCTGTCATTTTTTAAAATTCCATAATGTATAAAAGTTAGATTCAGATGATGATATGAATTGTAACATGTTTACGAAGAGAAAGACAGACAATTTAAAAGAGAAAATAATGATTATAAAATATAATTATAATATGGAACTTAAGAATACAATATTCTGTCTTAAGAGCTATTTCTAAAGCTTGTCTAACCAAAAGCCTACCATGCTTCTCCTCAGGCTTCTGCAGTTCGGATATAACAAAATGCTATACCAATGTCACACTTCCACATCTTTTACTTATGCTATTTGTGCAACAACTTAGGTAGAATTATTGAATGGTTGAAGAGTTGCTATATATCAGCTGGAATAAGGCAACTTAATTTCAAATTCAATAACTTTTTCTAGCTGTCTATTGGACTTGGTGTCTATAGGATGTGGTGATTTAGGCTGACTCACAGAACGATGGAATCAGCATATTTAAAAGTTTTTACTGTTGTTTGTTTCTAGGACTATTGAAGAATAAGTGAGCATAGACCTGGAAGCAACACAAGACTCAGTTAATGCAGATCATAGACCATCTGGATTGGGAGAGACAGAGTTAAAGTGTTACAAACATGTAAAAAGAAGGAAGTCTTCCTTGAGAATCATTTCTTATAATAGGCTGTTCATTTGTCCCCTTATTATGCAAAATGCATTCATTCAACACAAAGAGAAGTCATTCATAGTCCATCATCACAGAAGTAAGCTCAGTTTTAGAAGTCTGACATACTATGTAACTAAGGTCTGTCATTATCTCTCATTCTCTCTCTCCTGTTTTTCTTTTTATCTCTTCTGCCTCCCCCTCTCCTTCTACCTCTTTAACTTCTCTTGCTGCTCTTTTCTTCTTCTATCTCTTTTTGCTTCTGGTCCCCATTAGATGAGCAGAATTTGTCTGAAATATATTTTGCCATGGTGTTCTACCTCAGCACAAGGAGATACCAAAACATCATGACTTGGAATCCTTGAATATATTGTATTTTCCTTCCTTAGATTAAGTACAGGATCAAAATTAACTGAGAACACACAGCTTTCTTCAGACTGCAGCTAACATGACCCCTCCATCAGATTGATAGCTAGAGCTTCTCAGCAGTGAGGAGTCTCTCTTTTGCCAGTGTAAGTTACCATAGCTGATTTGACCAATAAATGACCTATAAGGTTAAGATACTCACATATCCTTCACCAGGGCTCTACCACTACACATTCTACTGGAGTGCTGAAGGTCAGTAGAAAGGCCTAGAAGAAAGCAGATATTGCAGCATTTGGTATGAAAAGAAACACAAGATTTTACCCAAACTTTCTCCATTGCTTGGTCCCTTTGTCTAGACTTATCACTTGGGTCTATATTCTTCAAAAGATACTTTAGGTTGAGGCAGTGTGACATTTGACTTCTGATGAGACTTTGAGGGTGAAAGTGTTTATTCTCTTCTGCCCTGTCTTCTTGGATGATATGGCTTGATGTCCCCTCAATGTCATTTTCAAAAATCTGATTAGAATCAAAATACAGAGTTGCAGAGTCTACTTCCAATAGGCACATCTATGAAGTAACTTATTCTCAGGGATTATTATTTAAGAGAGGTCAGAGAGCCAGAGGAACAGGAAGTTTGCTGTGAGACTGTGTCTCCTAGGAATGTCATGAGCTGTGTTGGGTCTAGTGTCTTTTGACTCAGTAAAATGATAACTTCTAATTGCATGTGGTTGTAGTTCCTGCAGAAACACAGATGAAGATAAGGAGGGTTGAGGACTATATAGTCTCTGAGGTTTCATGTAGTGGATGCTTAGGATGAACAGGTGGAAAGTTCATGCATTGTAGAAATTTAAACTCTGAGGATTAAATCTGCTTGGACCTTATTATTAGCCTCAGAAGCAGGAAAGTGGCTACCGGCAATGAGCTCAGGCCATTGTAGATCTACTCCATGATTTGTATACAGTCACTCTGAGCTTTGTCCCCTTTATTTATGTCTATCTTATCTAGATTTTCCAAAATATAAGAGTTCTGGTTCTCCTAAAAAATCCCTTTGGCATTTTGGGAGAAAAGAATGGTGATCTTATCATGTTTCTTTTACTACTATAGTAACTGTCTGTTCTGTGAAGTTTTGGTCACTACTTTGTAAACAAATAAAGTAATAAGTAATGTTGTCACAGAGAGATCACATAACTCATCTTATTCTTCTAACACATAAAAATTAGATCAACACTTCTTAACCTGAGGCTGTGACCACCTTTACTTACATGAATTGGTTCTCTGGGTCAAGTGTACTCAATAATTCTCTGAAAAGACAGAAATGTCTAAAAATTTATACTCAGATATTCTGCATATCAGATATTAATATTATGACTCATGACCATAACAAAAGTACAATTATAAAGTAGCAAAAAAGAAATTTTATATTTGAGTGTCACCATAGCATGAAGAACTGTGTTAAAGGTCACAACAATAGGATGGTTGATAAATATTTTAATATTATAGTAGACAGACAGGAAGATAGATAGAGATAAGTACCAGTTCTGTGGTCTGCATGGTGTTATTTTTGTATTTCCACAAACTTGCTTTCATGAGTTAAGAGTTGATACTTGTGTGAGGCTATGGAAAAGTACTAGAAAAATGCATCATTAAGTAAATTGTTTCTTGGAAAAGAAGCATAAAGATCTGTTTGATTCCCAAAATTTACAAAAAACATTGGGCACAATAGTATGGTTTTTAACAGAGATGTAAAGACAAGCAGATTCTTAGTGGTCATTGACCAGACAGTCTACTGAGCTTTTCTGTTGTGTCCCAGGTCTTACTGAAAGATTGTCTCAAAAGTAAAAATAATAAACAAACAAACAAACAAATAAATAAAACTGGAAGGAACCTAAGGAATGATACTCAAGGCTAACTTCTGGCATACACATTAACAGGGACAAGGATAGACACACACATACATACACACATTCATACATACACTTTCAGATACATACACACACATGTACACATCAATATTAATACACATATACATACACACATACACACTCAAATACATACATGCATACATACACACACACACACACACACACACACACACACACTAATAAAATTACATTAGCTATAGTTGTGTTTTTACGCTATAGAGAAAAGACCAAGCAGGGACCTTGTCTTTTATTTTACTAATATTTCAAATGAGATTCTAATTAAATTGTCTTCAATAAATATACTGAAACTATTCTACACCTATAGTTGTAAAATATAAGTGAAAAAATTTACATCTAATTCTACATGATTGATTCCCTAGGTCAAGTCTATGCAATAATTCTCTGAAAAGGGAGAAATGTCTACAATTTATACTCTTAAATGTAACAGTCACTAGCTCTATTTAGATATTGAACAATGAAAATGACCTGATGTAACTGAAGTATTGACTTCTTGTTAAGTTATTTGAATTGCTGAATATGCCCTGCTGCTATTTATATTAACTGTCATAAAAGCCATAATTTCTCAGATACAATCCTTTAACATAGAGCAGAATCTAGATGTTATCTTTGTAGTTTAACCTGAATGGCTACACATACTTTATCAACGTACTGACTAAACAAAATAAGGTAAAGGTACTGGTGACATGTGTGTTTGCTTGCTTCCATCACAAAGTTTCCCAAAATGAGTATATTCAAACATTACAGAGGTAAAGGCCACGATGCGGATACCCACTGAGACAGTTTACTTGAGCTAATGGGAGCTTACCAACTCCAGCCAGACTGGGAAGGAACAAGCATAGGACCAAACTAGAGGAACTGATAATGGGTGCAGACTGAGGGGCCACTGGTAGTGACACAAGGATTTACCCCTACTGTTTGTATTGACTTTTTGGAACCCATTCTCTTTTGATGGATACCTTGCTCAACATAGATATAGCAGGGAGGGCCTTGGACCATCCCCAAAGCAATGTGCCTTACCCTCTCTGAAGAGTGGATGGGAGGTAGGGTGGGGAGAAATTGGAGAGAATGGGAGGAGTTGATGGAGTGAGTGGGAACTGAAGAAAGTTATTTTAAAGAAAGAAAAGAAAAAATAATACATGTTTATTTTCTCATGGCTCTGAAGGCCAGATGTTTATGGACAATATTATTTTTTGTTTTCATGCTATAACTTTTAGATTTCAGACTTTTCCCTATTTCTTTTAAAATAAGATTTAGTTTTAATTTATTTAATTTAATAATTTATGGATGCCTGCAGAAGCAAAACATGGTGTTGACTCTCCTAGAGCTGGTATTGTAGGAAGTTCTGAGCCACTATATGTGGGTACTGGGATTGAACTCTGGTTCTCTGACAGCAGTGCATTTCCTTCCCTCTGTACTTCTCCCTAAGTATTTTTCTTTAATCTTACTGTATGTATGCTAATTAACTTGCCTGATAATGTTACCCTCCAAATTCGTTTAGGGTCTTTTGGAATAAATTTCTTTTCACTATAATAACCTTTGCTAAAGGCGCTAAATTCAGATACTGTAAGAGTAAAAAAAATGAATTTTGAGAAGATACAGTTGTGTCCATTAAACCACCTGAGTCATTTAGGAATTTTTGCACAGCACAGGCATTTCCAAATTGGCTGACAGGATAAACCTTTCTTCAGTTATCTGCCTCCTGTATAAAAGGAAGTCTTCTTGTTTCCCCCAAGGTGGAGAGGTGGGAGTCAGTTTTCCATCATTCTCTTAATAGGGATGTCTATAGAATGAAAATGTTCCTTAGATTACTAAATAGTAACATTCATTCACGGTGTGAATCAGCAAAGTTTCTTAGGCTTAGAATCAGAACTTGTATACCTTCATTTCTGTCAAGTGATCTTTGGCTGCAAAGATAAAGAAAAAGATAAAAAGGAGTAAATGGTGATGCAGAGTAGTGAGTACATGATGAGGAGATAGGGTGAATATCAGTTCAGAGAAAGACAAGCATTTGGGACCCCTCCTGTAACTGACCCATTGGCTTTCCCATCCTGTGAGTTGAGCATAATCAAATCAAAAGGCAATTCCCTTTACGAAAGGGAAAGAACAGTTAGTGCATACAGCTAAAATCCATGTATCTGCAATATTTATAGTGACTGGAATGAAAGTAAAGAGGCTATGGAGCAATTTTTATGAAGTCTTAACAGAAAAGATATTCATCTTACAACGCTTATCTTGTCACAGAAGAACTGGCACAATTAGTGAAAGCCAATTTTAGGAGGCAAAAAAAATCACTTTATTAGGCGGTTTTAGTTGGGCTCTGGTTTAGTTTTATCATTATTGAAAGTAAAGACGGCACAGTAATATTTACTGACAGATGTATTTAGATAACTTTAGTTTTAAATTATTTTATAAAATTGAAGACAAATGCCTTGTTATTTTACATTAAAGAAAGTAGCTACAATTGAAGTGTTTTGTAACCATGTACATTCCTACTCTTCATGAATTAGAGAGCACAGGAGATTTGCATAATACTATACTTAAGATTCCTCCTTATGCCTATGTTTGTTTTTCATTAAATATGTAAGATCCTCTAAAACCCAACATGCTGCCGTCTGAATTCCAAATTTTCATTTTTATTCCAACGGTGCACACAGGTAAGCATGTTTCCCTAGAGAAGTATTGAATTCAGTCACTAATGAATCAGAAAACTTGAATTGTTACTACTTCACTATTACTTAGGTATCAGTATTGTCCCAAATTCAGTGTGCATTCATTACTCACCATCTGTAACATAAGTTCCATTAGATTAGATAACGATATACCATTGTGATTCTGATAATTCTTTCACATAAAAGACCCCATTGTCTATTTAATTTCATTCTATGCATTGTACATATTATTATGAGATGCATGAATTTTGTCATTATTCTTGTATATTTACTTTGCTTTCCTGTTGTTGAGAGAAATTCTCTTTTGATTTGATTATGCCCAATTTACAGAATGTATAGCCTTTTATGTCAAACCTAAAGGAGGCCCAATTTTTTGTCAAGCTCATGATGTTTATTAAGGTTAGGTTTTTCAGAACCACAAAACAACTTCTACAAGAAATTAAAGTGATTTTGTAAAAGTGATTTCTTAATTTTCTTAACAAATACCATTTCCTGTGTCTGTGTATCTTTGTCTCTCTCCATTTCTCTGTCTCTCTGTCTCTGTCATGTCCCTGTTGCTATCTCTGTGTGTATGTGCATGTGAATAGGTACTCGCACACAGACATCTGTATAAGTAATCAGCATTAGTCTACAATTATAATTTATCACAGATTCACCTGGCTTCATTTTAACTTCAAAAATGTATAATTGTCTTCATAATTATTTTAACACTCTCTGTGGATAATGTAATGACTGAATTCCGTCCTCAAAATGCTTGGTATTTTGACTATTTTCACAAAGAACAGTATCTAGTATCACTTTAGGAGATCACCTACTTAAGACTGGACACTCAGCAGGGGTGCTGAAGAGACTACAGTGTTTGGCTGAACCCATGTCCCTATGACATCCAATGCTGCTATAGCTTCTTTTACAGTGTGGCTTGGTGACTGCTCAGTCGTTGCAGTGGCTGCTGTTCTGCTAGCTCTGCCATGCAGCTGGCCCTGGTGCTTCCTTGTTCTATCTATTGCTTTTTTGTGTGTTTTTCAATTAGCTGGCATTACTGCAAATATTCAAGGAAAGATCAGTCTAGAAAATACATTTTTTGAGACCTAGCATTGGACTACTAAAGGCAGCATGGGTAGTGGCTCCCAGCTGATTCATTAAATGAGCCCGGGCACCTGTTCATACAGCCATTTGTCTGAACCAGTCACTGCCTTGTCTCTTCACAACAGTCATGGTAGTCTTTTTTCTAGACCCCCAGAGGAAGTGTTTCCCTTCTTGCAAGGATGGAAATGGTTTCAGAAACACCTGAATTTTATCTGAGCTTGATAGCAGAATGTTTGCTGCAAATTTTTCAGGCAGCTGATGCTGAGGCTCTCCCTTCTCTGGAAAGCCAACCAGATACAATCTTCCATGGTTGCGTTAAGGTATTCAGAGAGCTTTCGAGATGGCAGTGCACTACGTGCAAAGGATGATGGTTCTTTTGATCAAGGAAACCTAGGTAGCAGGGGGAATCCAAAGGGACTATAATTTCCCATCTCCAACATATTAGCTTATTTGCATGGAAGTAAGAATCAAAGGAACGCTTACCGTACAAATTGAAAGAACTTAGTATTAATAGCAATTGCTATTTAAAAAAAAAACTTTAATAGTGTTTAATACCTGCCTAGTGTCTCAGGGACAATCATACTAATTCAAAAACTAGCCTAGGGGCCATGCTCTGTTCAAAGTCTTCCTAAGGTTTGATTAGTACCTTGTGAATTTTCGCACAGAAAGAGCTCCATAAAAAGC
Organism: Arvicola amphibius; assembly: GCF_903992535.2. Classification (NCBI taxonomy): domain Eukaryota; kingdom Metazoa; phylum Chordata; class Mammalia; order Rodentia; family Cricetidae; genus Arvicola; species Arvicola amphibius. The sequence continues at coordinate 74,903,574 of NC_052058.2, forward strand.
TAGGCATTACAAAATGCTTCTGTCCATTTCTTGGTACTTTTAACTTATAAAAGAAAGTAGTCTACCTTCTAGTTTATAAAATATTATCATTTGAAAAGATGCTTTAATAAAGGTCATAAAGTAGCAGTAGCTGAATATGCAACATCTATGGAACAAAGAAATAATTACAGAGCAAATGGAAGTTGAAACTGTTCGTATTGAGATGACAGCAATGGATATAGTTGATCTTTGGAGAAAAAAACAAAAAAAGAGTGATGATTAGGAAAAAGAGTAATATGAAGGAGAAAGAAGAAGGCAAAAAGGAGAAATATAGGGCAAAGAGAAAATACAGAAAAATAAGAAGAGGGAAGAGGATAGAGAATTTAGGCAACATAATTATATATTAAGTCATGAGCATACCTTTACTATGACACAGCAAGATATTCTGTTGTCTGATGCCATGGCTTTATTGTTGTAATGGATTCTTCTACAACTTTAACATTTGTTGATGGTAAAAGAAGTTAACTGATAGTGTCTATGAAACTTCAGTTATCTTTCTTTTGTACTCAATGATATTCCCAAGCTAAAATTCCCATGAAAACAATGTGTTCAGTCAAGACAAGTATAGCTTAATTCAATAAAAAAAAAACTCTCTAAACTCTCTATTGCCATTGTTTGAGTATGCATCATGTTTTTACCAACATTACTGAACAAATGTGAACTTAAGAAGGATGACATCATTGGACATATCAGTGTGGATAGGAAAACAAAACCCATGAGTCTTCAAACCCCCAAAAGGGCTATAGGTAATTGGGAACATCTAGGAATGGAAAAGTGGTCTTCTTCAGGGAAGAATATTGGTTGGTTGTTCAGTGAGTTCAGTGTCAAATAACCCTGAAAACATGCATATAAATAGTATTATATAGACCAAACAAGTTATATTTTAAATATATTGTAACACCCAATTCTGTGTTACCCCCTCGGTATAGTTTGTGCACTACTGTACCTTATGCAAGTCAGAAAAGGGCCTGGAGATTGAAAGAACACACAAAGAGACCTGGGTCATTCGAAAGAAGATACAGCCGAATGCCGTTTATTTAACCTTGTGGAAAATCTTTTATATCCCACTGCTGCTCAAGGAATTCCACCCAGGCAGGTGGGAAATTACCATACCAACAATAGAGTCAACAATGCCCTACAGCTAATCACCAGGCGGGGCAAAGGGAGCACAGGAACAAACAGGATGCTTAGTCATCTGACCAGAAACTGTCCTCAAGATGAGCCCCAGGAACAAGGGCAGATCCGGGCCCTACAATACATGAAAATGCATATTTAGGAATATATACATATGTCTATGCAATGTCAATTAATTAAGAGGCCATGATTTTGAAAGAATTCAGGGACAGGTACATGAGAGTGTATTGAAGAAGGAAAGCAAAGAACTGTTACAATTATACTATAATATCAAAAAAGGAATGAAAATTAATTTAGAAAATAAAATATGGTAGTATTAAAATATCATCATATAAAACAATTTGATATTTGTATTATTATTTACATTACAAACATGTATGTGTGAATCTCGGCAGAGGCTGCTTGGTCATTTCCCAGCTGCCCCTACCTGAAATAATCCCACTAAAACTATAATAATTGCAACACTTCTTGGCCTATTAGCTTATGCATATTTCTAGCTAGCTCTTACATCTTAAATTAACCCATTTCTATTAATCTGTGTATCACCACATGGTTGTGGCTTACGGTAAGCTTCCTTCTGGCATCTGGCATCTGTCTCCTGCTGTGGCTACATGGCTTCTCACTGACTCTACTTTCTCTCTCTCTCTCTCTCTCTCTCTCTCTCTCTCTCTCTCTTTCTCTCTCTCTCTCTCTCTCTCTCTCTCTCTCTCTCTTTCTCTCTCTCCATCACTGTTTGAATTTCCCACCTGGCTTTATGCTGCAGGAGTTCCTTCCACTCCTTCAGCCAATAGCCTTTAAGATACCAGCCCACTTGGTTATGGTCTCTTTTTCTTTAAAAAGCAGCAGTAGCCCTGCTCTCCCTCTCTCTTGCTTCCAGCTGTGTTTCCATTTCCAGCTACTAGACTCTGTTCCTGGTCATGCAGAGGGCTGTTGTTTAGGACAGTGATCTATAAGTTTTTGCCCTTAAATAAATAACCCCTATTAATCATAATTCCAAACTGGTGTGGGAATGTTTTGTGACTTATGTCTACAGCTTTACCCTGTAATGCCATTGGCTGAAAGCAACTATATTCATTAATCAATAAAAACAACATATATATAGAAGGACTTCCCATACCTTGTTTACGTGTGTGTTCATGTGTGTTATGAAGCCAGAGAATGATGTCAGGTATGCCACTATAATCCTCCTGAATTTTAAATCTGGAAAATGGGGTCTCTGGCTGAACTTGAAGTTAGAATATTAACCAATAAACTCAGGTATTCTCCTGTCTCTCTGACCCACAGGGTTGGGATTACATGTGTGCTTGAAAAATTTTCAAAATTTTATGTGGGTATAGAACACTGAACTCAGGTTCTTTTGCTATTTTTATTTATTTATTTTGGTTTTTTGAGACTGGGCTTCTCTGTGTAATTCTGACAAGTCCTGAAACTTACTTTGTAGACCACATTGGTCTTGAAGTCAGAGATCTACCTGTTTTTGCCTCCTGAGTTTTAGGATTAAGGACATGTGCAACCAATGAATCCTGTTTAAATAGCAAGCAGTCTTACTCAATAAGCTATTTCTCTGACCCTAATCAATACATTCTTGAAAGCCTCTTTCACTACTGCTATTAGGATGTAGTCAAAAAAGCAAATGAGAAGGACTGGTAAGGATCAGAAAAAATGAAGCCTGATGTACAGCTACTGAAAATGTGAAATAGTGGAGTCCCTATGAAAAAGAGTATAATAGCTTCATGCTTTATTAATCATAGAAGTTCTCTATAACCAGGCTGTCAAAATGGATCAGCAGGCAATCACAGATGCCTCATGAATCTGATAAACTGATATCAGTACTGAAACCTGTGGTGAAAGGATAAAACCAACATCGGAGATTTCTCTCTGACTTCCACATGGGCAAAATGGCACATATATATATATATATATATATATATATATATATATATATATATATATATTACATACACATGCATGTGTATGTTAAATATGCATCAATATATACATATATGAACATACTTATTAATATTAAAAATAAGAAACACATACTTCAGAAACTCTGTGTTTGTTCCTCTATTTATTAAAAACAGGAACTTGAAGAGGTATTTATGTACATATTTCCATAGTAGCATTACTACTAAGAACTAAGGAGTGGTAACAACACATTTGTGTACTAGCATATGAATAGCTGATCAAAACATGATTGATATTTATAATAGAAAGTTATTTATCTTGGAAAAATTATATTCTGACACATGCTACAAAATTGATGAATCTTGACAACACTGTGCTAACTGATAGAAGACTTTCACAATAGGGCCATTTTAATCTGTTTATGTTGTATATGCTACCTGAGTACAAATTCATATAACCAAAGGGAAATAAAAGACAGAGATATGGGTACCAGGGACTAGTTAATGGAAAGGACTGACACAATTGCTCTAATATTTCAAGATCATGGAACTGCAGAGATGACTCAAGTATTTAAGAATAGCTCAGTCGGTAGAGCATGAGACTCTTAATCTCAGGGTCATGGGTTCGAGCCCCACGTTGGGCACCATTCTGTAGATGGAGTGGTGGCTGCATCCCGCCACCCGGCTAGCTTTACACCCGAAATAATTACACGGAAACTGTATTCATTTAAACACTGCCTGGCCCATTTGTTTCAGCCTCTTACTCACATCTTGATTAACCCAATCTAATAATCTGTGTAGCACCACAAAGTGATGCCTTACCGGGAAGATTCTAGCATACGTCCATCTTGGGCCAGAGCTTCATTGCATCTGGCTCAGAGAGGAGAGGCATGGCATCTGTCTCACTTAGGAGAGGCGTGGCATCTGACTGAGCCATCTACCTCACTTCCTTCTTCCTGTTCTGTCTATTCCACCCACCTAAGGGCTGGCCAAGGCAGTTTCTTTATTAAGGAATGAGATCAACACAAACAGAAGACTCTCCCACATCAATGACGCAAGTATTTAAGAATGCATATTCCTTTTACATAGAAGCCAAGTTGAGTTCCCAACACCTACATAGAGCCAACATGTTGGAGCTATAGTTCCAGTAAATTTGATACCCTTTTACAAACTCTGAAGACATCTACACTCAAATAATAAAAGCAAATTTAAAAATTAAATTATTTCTAGGGGTCAAAATATTTGCAAGACACTGTAAATGAACTCATTATCACTTAACTGATTTTTTAACAATGATCTTTTAAAATATAAGATTGAGAGACTTCTTTTTGCATGGATTAGTGACTAATGCAGAGAAGCATTACTTTATAAAATTCTCAGAATAAAGCAAAGACAAAACTTTTATATCAATATCTCCCAGCCAAGGCTTAAGGAACATCCAAGAAATGGGAAGAATGGAAGAGACAGAAGATATAGATGAATGCTTGTAATGCTATCCTTTGGACTTGACATTGCACATATACATAGAATGCATAGCATCTGGTGTTACATGCACAATATTAATTCATGTAAAAATCTCAACACGGAATGGGGAGGAGTTTCTGAGTTCCCACCAGTGGTGTGGGAAGTCCTTCTGTATATGTCTTGCTTTTATTGGTTAATAAAGAAGCTGCTTAATGACTTAACAGAATATATCGAGGATGGATATAAGATCTATATAGTAATCACTTGCCCTAATTATTAGAGTGCCATGTTAAATAACTACCAAAAGTGTTTCAGTGTTGGAAGGATATGTTATCCATTTGTGCTGTGTATTATGTTATCAATCACTGTTCCTAAGAGGAGCCAAAGCCAATTTTGGACAATATTTAGCAACAGACTGATATATCTATTTGTGGGTATGTCTTTTGAGGTTAATAATGCATAGATGTTAAAGATCAGGCACTAGGATCATCGTCTGTGTACAGTCTGCAGATCCAGATGAAAGCACACATGTGTCACTTTGATCTTAACTGAGGGAGAAATGTCACACTGTTCAGAACCCAGCCACTCATTGGCTAAAATGTCACTTCCTCTGTGGAGGAAATGTATTTAATACATTTATAATTCACAGACTATATGGAACGCGTAATGTCCTCAAGATAATGCAATCAAATTTTTAGTTAGAAATTCATTGTATAAACTTATTATGATAATATATTTCTCATTTTCATTGTACACAAGGACAACTGACATATTTATCCCAAAGGTTAAAGGGGAATTGCCCCTGCTTTTGTTTAATTAATAAAAGTTTCTATTTTCAAGTAAAACATTTTCTGAGGAAGAAGAATAAACCTTTTATGACTTATTCAGTGTAGACATACATCCAACTGTCACTGAAATGAATTAAACTACTTATCAATAAAATCCTTATATATGTTTGGAATTTAATTACTTAAAAATAAAGGAACATTATAGGCAGCATTAACTGAACTCCTTAAATATGAGCACTTAGTAAGATCTGTTTTAGGTATCAAAAATTGTTTAGAAATGATTCATTTTTTCAACATATTTTAATGTGTATTAAACTTAACAATATAATATTAACAGTAAATTAAATATAATTCAGGAAAATGTTGAAACATTTCATTTTATTATATGTATGTGTTCCTCTGGGCATTTATGCTGTTTATGTTCATGTGTGTAAACATATGGACATGTATACCAAATTAGCCCACATACCTTATACAACCTATATTCCTCAATATTTTACACCTTATATTTTGATATCTAAGCTCTCATTGTACCTAGAATCTGACAATTTGGCCAGAGTAAGTGGCCAGCAAGCCTTCTAAATATTCCTCTTTCTGTCTATGTTCTTTTAGGGTCATAGACACAAGCATATATATACTTTATATTGTGGGGGAAATGAGTTTATAGCTTCACATTTCCACAGTGAACATTTCATCCATAGAGCCAGCTCCCTAACCCAACTGAAACATTTTGAATGCAATTTGACTACCGGATTTACAAAGAAAAGTCACAGCTACAAGACACTGAATTTTTAGTTATTTACTAGATTAGAAATCTTTCAAGAAATGGATTTATAAGACTGTGCTGTAGTTTTGAGAAGAATATGTGTATAACAGAAATTCTTTGTTATTTCTACTTATTCTTTCTTTGCCACTAGAACTCTGACTTTGATCAGTTCATAGCCCTAGGCCTGAATTGGATTTAAAACTAATCATTACACTCTCATTCCTTTTGTCATTTGAGAACTCTCCCAGCCTGCCTTGCAACCACAGATGTCCAGCTGTGTGTGTTCTAACCACTGGTTTATAAAATTGGTATTCCTATGGGGTGCAAGTGTTACAAAGCTCTCAGAAAGGGTAGGAGTGTTTTTAAGGGAGTTAGAGCAGAGGAGCAACATTAATCCCTGTAGCTATGTTTCTGTTCACAAAACTTGTTAGTGGGAGGCAATGGTTCAGAGTGCTCAACAAGGAGTCTTTCTTGGATACTGGAAACACAGTGAGGACCTATGCTGTGTTTGGTCAAAGAATAGTTGTAAATGAAGCAAGATCCTCAATATACAATGCTCACAAGATTTGCATTTAAATAATTTTATCTAGTTTCATCATTTGTGTTTAATGAACCCTAAAGTGCAAATGTGTTAACAAAATTATAGCGAACCTACCAGTATATGTTAAAAACTCATGAATTAAGGTTTTATGGAATAAATTCAAATTCATATGGACCCTAAAGCAAATATCTTGTGGCTACTTTGAATTTAAAATGCATAGTTAAAACTGGATATATTTGTAGAGGAAAATAAAGTGTTTTCAATAAGCCTACTATACGTGTTTAAGCCCTATAAACAAGAAAATATGAGTTTTAATGGGTTATAACATGGGTTTAAAAAGCATCATTACTAAAATGAACAAAAAATCCTAAATAGAGATGGGATTGACTGCTCAGTTAGCAAAGTGTTTTCCTTACAACAATAAAGCCTGGTATTTCATAACCATGGAACAATGTAGAAATGCCAAGTATGGAAGTATGTGTTGTTATCCTAGCTATGGGGGGGGGGTGGGGGGAAACCAAGGAAACACAGTTGAACTTCTCTAACATCCACACACATGCTTAGACATGTACTTTGGCACCTGTACACACATACATGGCCATGAAAATATATGTATACATACATTCTCCCCCTCTCACTCTCTCTCACATATATATGTGTGTGTGTGTGTGTGTGTGTGTGTGTGTGTGTGTGTGTCTGTTTGTATTCATTTGATATATATGTGTATATATGTATATGTTTATTTGATATATATATACATATATGTATATATATGTATGTATATACATATATGTATATATATCAAATGAATCCAAAGACACCAGTAGAGAGGACAATTTAATGGACAACTAAATAAGTATAAATGCTACAGTTTATAGTTAAGCTTTATCTGCTTATGATAACCCGGAGCATGAAAAGTGATTACTACTTAAACTTGAAAAACACAAACCACAAACAGGTTTGCCAACGTTATCTTAATGTCATAAATTTGCCTTGGTCAGTAGTTCTATGTAGAGTTGTTTCATTTTTCAAATAGGATAATAAAAAAACTTTTTTGTTTTTTCTCTAAATTCCTTAATCTGTCACACAAGAAACTATGTTTTTCAGGAAATAAATTTTAAAAATATTTAAAGAAGATATTTACACTTTAAATCAGTTTTTCATCTTTCCTCTGTTTATCTAAAAACAGGAAGGATCAGAGATATATAAGAATGACAAACATGATCCTATAACTTTCTTGCCTACGCACAATAATGTAAATTCTCTTCCACAGTCACTAGTTACCAGAACGAACTAAGGAAGAGCAAAACAAAAAATCCTTACCCCACATTCCCTACCTTTGCAAGCCTTGAATTGCTTTCTTCTTGTACTGCTCCTTCCCTGTAATGTATTATTCTACAACAAAGGTCTTCAAAGAGACAGAACTCTAAGCCAGTATCTTGAGATACTTTATTTCCTTTTACTTTTGAGATGTAGGATAATTAAATTCCCCCTTTCCTTTCCTCACTTTATGATCTCCCATTATTCTCTTCATGAATTCTTTCAAACACATGGCTTATTTTTTGAGGAATTCATAAATGTCTATAGTACATTCAAACACATATATCCTATATACAACCTTATCAGTAACTTAAACTGAAACTTATTCCTGTAATGTATATTACAGGTAACAATTAACTTTTCTTTTTCTTCAATGTCAAACTATCTTTTAGTATGGATTTTACATGTACATATTCTTATAAAGAATGAGAAATTTGATGAGAAGTAATCATTTCCATTATCCAGCAACAAAAATATCCTCTTACTGAGCTAAGACTGATAATATTTTGAAGATCAATTTTCATCTGACCTTGCCTAGGTTTATATCCTATAAAATAAGATCGAAATTTAAATTTCATTTTTGATAAATGAGTTCACTTCAATAGTTGGAGTCTACATTGGATAATCTAGAAATCAGATTAAACATTAAGATCAGATTGAAAACAAAAATAATTTGTGAAATTTCATTTCTTTTCTAAATAATTGAATTAATAGCTAAATGTGTCTAAAGTCATTTGGTGAGTATTTGTTTCAAGCTGTCTTAAGTAGATTACAAGAACCTGCAGTCATTCCTTTTTACTGTATTACATAAACAGAAAAAGCAGGATATTGATGATACTTTTAAAATTACTTATTTATATGTTAATTATATATGCATGTATAGTTGTATGTATTTATTTAACATCCTGGCTACAGTTTCCCTTCCTTCCTTTCCTCCCAGTCCCCACACTACAAGCAAGCTCTCTTCTCTTCCCAAATCCACATCCCTTACATTTCTGCTTAGAAAAGGGCAGGATTTCCATGAGTGTCAAAAAATATGGCATATCAAGTCTTAGTAAAACTAAGTACCTCTTGATGTTAAAGTTGGACAAGGGGGCACAAATATGAAGATCCAGGCTTCAAAAGTTAGTAAAAGAGTCAGAGACAGCCCTTGTTACTACTGTTATGGGTCCCATAAGATGAGAATCTTTTCTAAATACATCTTCATTCCTTTATTACTTAATAAATATGAGATCACTTGAGAGCAACAAGGGTTCGATTTAGTCCTATCTTAAAGTCAAGTAGAGTAGATGATCTTGTTTCTCCAATAAATATTTTTTCATGTGCTAGAAAAATTTTGCTTTTTAATATTCATAGAATTTATGGGTGTACTATTTTATGTGGTGTGGTATAATTCCTCCTGTAACAAAAATTATAGACTTCCTACTATAGATGATAACATGATCATTGGAAGAAATCTCATGATGGCTGTCTTCTGTATAGTTTGGTATAGTTTACATGCCTTTTTGATAAATGGTGCCTGCCATTAGACTAAAAAGATGCATTCAAACCTGCTGACAAGTTGAAATATTTATTGAAATCCCTGAACAGAGTATATATGTGATGAGTTTGTAAGTAAGCTGTGACAGAATGCACAATCTTCTTTTCCTTTGATAGGAGATGAAATTGGGGATCTGCTATCAATCACAACAGAAATCAACAAAATAGAAACAAAGAAAATAATACAAAGAATCAATAAGATTAAGCTTGGTTCTTTGAGAAAATCAACAAATAAACAAATATTTATTGAAATTAACCAAAGTTCTAACATAATTCTAAAAGATGTAAGTTGGAATTCTAACATAATTCTGAAAGACAGAGAAAGAATATCAAAATTAACAAAATCATAAATGAAAGGGGACATAACAACAGACATGGAGGAAATCCAGAAATTCATCAGGTCAAATTTGGAAAGTCTGTACTCCACAAAATTGGAAAACTTTAAAGAAAAGGACAATTTTCTGGATAAATACCACAAAAAAATAAATCAAGACCTCTAGATAACCAAATTGAATAGACCTATAACCACTAAAGAAATAGAAACAGTCATCTAAAGTCTTCCAACCAAAAAAGCCCTGCACTAAATAATTTCGGCACATAATTCTACAAGATTTCCCCCCAAAATACCAATATTCCTTAAATTGTTCAACAGAATAGAAACAGAAGGAACACTGCCAAACTCTTTTACAAGGCTACAATTACCCTGATACCCAAACCACAAAAAGATATTACCAAGAAAGAGAATTGTAGACCAATCTACCTCATGAACACCGATGCAAAAATAGTCAATAAAATACTGACAAACCAAATCCAAGAACACAGAAAAAAATCATCCACCATGACCAAGTAGGCTTCATCCCAGAGATCAGGGTTGGTTTAACATATGAAAATCTCTCAATGTTATCCACCATATTAAAAATAAAAAACTGAAAAAAACACATGATATCTCATAAGATACTGAAAAACCTTTTGACAAATTACAACACAAATTCATAATAAAAGTCTTGGAGAGATTAGAGATACAAGAAACATACCTAAACATAATAAAGGCAATATACAGTAAGCAAACAGCCAACATTAAAGTAATTGGAAAAAACGCAAAGTGATCTCAATGAAATCAGAAACAAGTCAAGCTTGTCCACTCTCTCCATATTTATTTAATAAAGTACTTGAAGTTCTAGCTAGAGCAATAAGACAACAAAGGGAGATCAAGGGAATACAATTAGGAAAAGAAATTGACCTCTCAGTATTTGCTGATGATATGATAGTTTACATAAGTGACTCCAAAAATTCTACCAAGGAACACATACAATTCATAAAGACCTTCAGTAATGTAGCAGGATACAAGAATAACTCGAAAAATCAGTAGCCATCCTTTATACAGATGATATGTGGACTGAGAAAGGAATCTGAGAAACATCACCCTTCACAATAGCTACAAATAACATAAAATATCTTGAAGTAGCAGCTCTTACCAAACAAGTGAAAGATCTGTATGACAAGAACTTTAAATCTTAAAGAAAGAAATTGAACATGCCAGAAAATGGAAAGATCTTCCATCTTCTAGGGTAAATAGAATGAACACAGTAAAATAGCTATTTTACCAAAAGCAATCTACAGTTCAAAACTTTTTAAAGAATGTAAAAGAAGAGGAACAATAAGAAAATAATATAACGGTGCTATCTTTTGCATTAGCCACTGTTTTATCAGAAAATGTGGATAAGAAGTATGAGAGGAGGATAGAGTAGTGCAAAAGGGAAAAAGCTAAGCATGTTCAGGGTGTAAAATAGTTGCTCCCTACCCCCAAAGTAAACTGAGAACATGATTTCTTTCCTTTCTCTTTTTTCTTATTTTCTCATGTGAAAAAGTAAACTGAGGATCAATATTGTTTTTCTCAGTGTGTGACTCTGGTGTGTCTGATTAAGAGATACTGATATGGAACTATCCCAAAGAATATCATAATTAATTTGTGGAGCAAGAGGAAAACCAAGCAGAATTGTGGTCTTCTTTCTCCTTCACCAGACTTGCAGGGGCAAATGGTGGAAGACATGGAAAATTGTGGTCAATGCCCTAGGATAGTAATGAAGGAAATCCAGAACGGCTGAGGATTTCAGAGAACTAAAACAGGAAATGCCTCCCATTCATGTCACTGTACATACTTTTAATACTTCAATAAACTAGTGAATACAAGTTTAGTGAGGTGTTATTTTCCCCAGTGCTATAATTGAGTAATACTTTATTGTTGTTTTTATTTTAAATACTATTCCACTGAGTTATTGTTCCCTGGATGAGATCACATTTGTTCAGAAGACACTATGGCAGGTCTTCTGATAGTCTCCCTACCGTGGGCACTGGAGAATAGTTATATAATACTCACCCTTGAATATCTCACAAACTTGGAAAACCACATGAAAAAAAGCAAAACCAGACATTAAAACAGTTTGACAGCGAAAACCATCACATGGGGTAGAGGAAAGAACTTTCAGAAACCATTGAGTTGCTGGGTGATATTCTCCTATAAGTAAAACCACAGACCAGGTCCTACAAACATCCCCCAGCGAACTCATAGATTGACAGACATAAACTTCAGTAAAACCATTTCTTTAGTCTGTCATCAGTGCTCTGTGTCAGGTCAATAGGTGTTTGCTCACATGGTTCCAGGAAAAAAAATATTCAATGAAGTCAGTTGTCTTCAGTAGCATTTCCTCCTCATCATAGCATGTCTTTGGTCTTGTCTGTGCAAGTAAAATATCTTCTCTTTCCACAACAAAAGTGACATCAACTACAGAAAATACCATTTTCAAAAAGGTTACAAACCATAAAGAGCTTGTGACAGAGGATGTCAGTATACTGGCATTTGTGTCACAGAGCGAATCACTGGCACAGGAGGTACCCACTGCTCACTGCCAACCACCTATTATTGCACGCACGTGTTCCAGAGGACAAACATATAGATATTTACATGTCCCAAAAGGTGCCTCGGAAACAGTTGGCTGCAAATGGCTCTGTTTATTCCTTGCTGTTTAGCATCCAATAACATTAAAAATAGGAAAAAATATGACTCAGAGATTTCTATGAAAATTATCTTCCACTATGCCGTATTTTATCCTCCATATTACACATAGGTCATTAGAAATCTTAAAAGGAGAAATGGTGACTCTTTTTCTCTAGTTCTCTATTTGTGTGTGTGTGTGTGTGTGTGTGCTCATGCGCTGTACATATGTTTAAGATAATATGAACAAAGTTATGTGTTTTGGAGATTTAACAAAAGTAATTGTATTAGAAATTAAAGGCAATCTTCTTGAAGGTATTGTGACAAAAATTAATTAAAGCTTATTAATTAAATTAATTAAATTAATTAATTAACTAATTAATTAATTAAAATTAATTACGTGGACATAGAAAACTTCCTGTAATCCATTAGACAACAAACAGGGTATAAAAATACACACTACTTAACACACTTATTCTTTTTTCCTATGTGTTTTCTTCAAATCATCTTTTTCTGTTCTCTTTTCATGTGTGTGCCTAATTTATAAAAGTGATAAAAATAATTCATAAATAACTTCTCCAGATTCTCTTAGTTCTCATAATAGCTTTTATGATTCCAATCAAAGACAATTAGTCTTCAAAGATAGTTATAGAGTCACACTATTGTCTTAAAACTTTGGGTTTCTCTAAGTGAATGATTATCTTATTTACACATTTGTACATTTTGGGGATGTTTGTTTCTTATTGTGTTTAATCTTATTTTTTTACTTTTCTTTCTGAATACCTGTGAAATATTTTATTTTGCTTTGCCTTTGGAATTAGGGTGAATATATATTTGAAACTCTGTATTTATTGGTGACTCTGTGACCTTACACAATTTTTTCTGCCTATGTTACAGATTCAATGTATTTTCATATGCATAATCTCAAAGTAAACCTCATTTTCTGTTATGACTGGGACTTCATGTCTTCTTAATTTATCTATTCCTTCATTCTTTGCTATTACATCTTCAACTTACCTCTCTATTTCTACGTGCTCTTACATTTCCTACATCATGCTCTGTGATATTTTCAAGGACAAGAAATTTATGTGCCTTGAGTCATCAAAGTATAAAACAAATTCAAAATAATTAAAATTTCAGACCAGTTAAATAGCTCAGCTGGTAAAGCAGCTTGCTACTGAGACTGACATGCTGAGCTCCATTTTGGTGTCCCACATAGAGGGAAATGAAAACAGCCTCCCAGGAGTTTGCCTCTGGCCTCTGAATGTACACCATAGTATACATGTATGTGCACACATAGGCAAACATAACATAAGTTTAATGAAATATTTATTACATTATAAATTTTAATGATAAAATTTATTGCATAATAAAAATATGCTGGTCCTTGGGAAATGGAGAGTCAGGTTTCTTTAAAGATGTAGCTAATAAGATATTGCCCATACTCCAGGAGGTATCACCACACCAAGGTAAATATTTATAGCACTTAGTGGACTCAGTGACTTAAGGAAAAACACAAGAAATTAAAATGGAATGGTGCTAGACAGCATAGGGGAGGTATTAGAAGGAATGGATTGGGGGTGTAGGTGACCAAATCCTACTATATAAATGTATGATATCCTCAAAACAAAAGAAATTGAAAGATCAGATAATTGAATGGTGTTTCTCTTTGTTTTCTTTTTGTTGACTGTCTCATAATAAATCAATTTAAAATTTTTTATACAATGATTAAGAATAGCTTGTTTCATTATATTCATATCAATTATGAGTCTTAATATACCATTTATTTCGGTAAGAAATGAAGTCAAATGTGTTAATCATTTTTGGAATTGGCTCAAATAGCTTATTTTTAAAAGGCAGGATGATTTATTTCTTGAATTCTAAAACATTCACTTAAATTCAGTACGAAGGTGGTACTTTGTCTAGGGAAAAATAAATTTTCTACAATGATAAAGCAACTTTCAAATCTGGATATTTATATATGAAATTCAAAGTTTGTAGTAGTCACAATCAATGACACCCTATAAGCCTCTGTATATACCCATTCAATGTATCTCACCTAATAATAAAGTTCAGTTCTGTCAATATGTGTTTAAAAATTCCTTAGTAACACCTTGCGAGTCTCCCAGAGAGACACAATCAAGCTAGTGACCACAGGTGACAATAATACACCATGTCCTGAAATCTTACCTTGACCTTGGCATTTCAGTTTTCAATCGAAACAGAAGCAGTCAGTCATGTCAACATCATTCACCTGGATATAGAGTGATTTAATGGAAAGTAACCAATTCATTAAAAGTCTTGATGGCTGTTCTAGAAGCTTTTTCTGAAATAGGTTTGGTAAAGGTCTTTTAACAATAAACTCACAAAGTAAGTAGGACATGTGAGAGGAAAGAAAACATGCTGTAGGGGGTGATTGATGAGGCGGCTCTGAACATTATCCTTGGGAAACTAGGTAAAGAATGGACAAATCAGTAGACCCTGAAGTTCACAAACTAAAGGAGCTAAAACCCCTGTCTCTACCAATTGGAGGTTACACGTTACTCAAACCTTAAGATGCTGCAATATTCAGTTTCTTTGGGTCAATGGCAGAATTTACCATACTTTCAGATTTTCCCTTTGGTAAGTTAGTGTGCTAAATCACATTATTCAGACTTCCATGGTAGATTTACCATAAAAAATCTGAATATATTATTTTGTCTTAATGTTTGCTTTTTGTTTTAAAGAGTGTCCAAAATATAAGAGATTAATATGAGAGAACAAATAACAGGCTACTGTTTTGTTATTGAAAATTATAATAAAAATGTTTTTCAATGCATGTTAGAGTTGGAAAAGTAAACACAACATATTAAAATTTCTGCATCAGAATTCAGGACAGTACTTTGTTCTTAGTAATATATTCACAGTCATCGAATTTCACACTTTATGATTTCAAGCACATTTTTATTCAATATGAGAGAATTGGTAAGAAGGGTCATTACACTTTGATTTGCACAATTGTGTTTGTGTTTGTGTGTGTGTGTGTGTGTGCAGTATTCAGCTGCTTTGCTACTATATGATAACAAGAGAGTCAAAATGGTGATGTCTTTTTGCAGTGATCAATAAACTCATTTTCGTCAATGATTGCTTTGGCAGTCTTTATGATTCAGCAATTAACAGAAGTTTAAATGAACACCATGAATATCAAACACCTAATCATGGTGTCAATAAATATTCATTACTTTTTTATTTCAGAAACAATGTAATATACTCAAATAGAAATTGCCCAAACTGCTTGGAATAAATATTAAGTACAATTTGTTAAATTGTAGCAAAACTATCCAATGAGAATTTCATATATGTTGTTATGTTATTCTTCCTGCCCCATTTCCTCCACTTAAGTGGGGTACTTCCCACCCAGCTTTACAGCCTCATTTCTGTTAACCTTATTGAGTACAACTAGTGCTGGCTATATACTTTTTAGTCGGCATGCAATCACTGGAGCATGTTTCAAAACACAAACAAAGAGAGCAAAAAATAAAAGGTTTTCTTCAGATCTTGTATTACACTTGTAACAGACACATTAAAAAAAATCCAGAGATTCATTTTATCCCAAAGGGGATCTCAAACATTTAATCTTTTCTGTAAAGATCTCAGAATAATTTTAGATAATTGAATCACTGCTATAAGTCTAAGAGAAAATAGTCTTATAATTTCATCCTTTTGGTGTAGTATATTTAAGAAGTTAACATGAAAAGGTTTTACGCCTTGAATCCATAGGTTAACAAAGTTTTGACTGTAAATTGAGTTTCTGTTAGACAATGCATCTGTTGTATATCACATCATACAGTAATGGTAGCTAGATTTATATCTTAAATATTTATTTCAGTGAGATGCCTAAGATACTTAACAATTCAATGTCAGTAATGATTACTAAGTCTAAACTCATGATTATCTATCTACATCAATTCCAAAACCACAGGAAATATTTTATTTGCTTTTTTTCTAAGTATCTTCATTTTTGAACAATTAATTGATAATGGCAAGCTATAAGATATAAGGCATTTAAATAAAAATATTGAGAACAGAGGGAGGAAGAATTAGTAAGTTCATTTAATTTTGGCTATAACCAAACCAACTGTTACTACTAATTCTTTGATTTCATCCCCATCACTGACCACCAGCAATATCAGCCTTGCTTATTTGGGAACACTCCAGACTCAAATTCAAGGGATTCAGAAATGATAAATGCTTCTCCTACAGACTAGACTCTTTAAAACTTTCCTAGCTTCATAGTGTACCATTCCTGTTATCTATAATCAATGTAGATTATGGACTTTCCATTCCCTAGTTAACTTTAAAAGATCTTACCTCATTTTCCAACTGCTGTTTGACCTTGCTTCTGGAAACTGTAAGAGCTTATCTTAAAGAATAAAACTCTCTCTCTCTCTCTCTCTCTCTCTCTCTCTCTCTCTCTCTCTCTCTCTCTCTCTCTCTCTCTCTCTCTCTCTCTCTCTCTCTCTCTCTCTCTCTCCCTGTCTCTCATTTTCTAGTAGTATCTTTAAAGTTTGGATAACTTATTTTTAAGGTGTTCTCCTATTTTTTTGTTTTTTTTTGTTGTTGCTTTCTATGTTATTTTTTTATATGGTTTATTTTTTATATTTAAAAATTTCCATCTCCTCCCCTCCTCCCCCTTCCCTCCTCTCCCCTCCACCCATAACCCCCCTCCCTCCCTCTCCAGGCCAAGGAACCATCAGGGTTCCCTACTCTATGCTAAGACCAAGGTCCTTCCAACTCCCCCCAGGTTCAGGAAAGTGATCAACCAAGCTAAGAAGGCTCCCACAGAGCCCGTCCATGCAGAAGAATCAAAGCCCAGCGCCATTGTCCTTGGCTTCTCCGTCAGCCTCCACCATCGGCCATACTCAGAGAGTCCGGTTTGGTCTCATGTTCCATCAGTCCCATTCCAACTGGAGTTGGTGATCTCCTGTTAGTTCTGTCCCACCGTCTCCATAGGTGAACGCACCCCTCACGGTCCTGACTTTCTTTCTCATGTTCTCCCTCCTTCTGCTCCTCATCAGGACCTTGGGAGCTCAGTCCGGTGCTCCAATGTGGGGCTCAGTCATTTTCTTCATCTATCGCCAGTTGGAGGTTCTATGGTGATATGCAAGAAATTCATCAGTATGGCTATATGAACTGGCCTTTTCAGGCTCCCTCTCCTCAGATGCCCAAGGAACTAGCTGGGGGCGTCTCCCTGGAAACCCGGGAACCCCTCTAGAGTCAAGTCTCTTGACAACCCTCAGATGGCTCCCTTAATTAAGATATATGCTTCCCTGCTCCCATATCCACCTTATTTTTATTCTCATACATTGCCTTTTAAAAATGTAAGTGATCGTAACTACTTAAATTCATTGTTTTCAAAAGTTTTAGCCTAATATAACTCAAACTTTTCCAACAAGATGAACATATTTAAAAACCTATAATAAATAGCAATAATAGAATTTTATTTAACAAAAAGAAAAACACAATTAAGATAAAATATCACAAAAATCTTATTAATAATTGAGATGCCAGTGAAAGGAGGTTAAATAGTTGTTTTAAATATTTTTGATCCAAAGAATTTCTAAAGATTTATTAAGATTATAATATTCTTTAGTAACATTAGACTCATTGGGTGGCATGAGAAGCTGGGACAGGAGATCCAACAACATCCCATAGGAAAGGAATGTTCTAACTTTGTAGACTTTACAAGGAGGGCCCTTTGAATTTAAAACTTTAATGAAGACACACCATTGATCATCTACCATAAATTCATGCTGTCCTGAGCCTGTCAGAAGAATAGCAATCAATCCTGTCTTCCACCTACCATGGAACTACTATGTGTTAGAGGCTTAGCAGCACAGTATAGGTAATAGATAGAAGACTGGAACTCAGGGAGCCTCAGGCCTCTGATGGGGATGAGTGGAAAAATAATTTTGAGCCATTAATACCATTTTGCATAATGTTTCTCTTGTGGAAAATGAGACATAGTTTATTATAAAACTGTAAAATAATTCTAATTATGCTTTAGAAACTTAAACAAATAATTCATTTCATGACAGTTGAGTTACTAGGCCAGAGAAAATAGACTCAATTTACTCAGAACATCATATCCACTGCATAAACAATTACATCAGCATTTATAGTCACAGAAAAGAAAGTCAAAATGTCAATGTTTATGCAAATTTCCTTGGTGAGGTCATAGGTAGGCAGGCTACAGCAAATTCTAGAAATAGGTACAGTTTTTTAAGTCTGTATCATATATATATATATATATATATATATATATATATATATATATATCTTTAGGGTTGATGTAACTCAAGGGTATCACATTTAGCCATACATTCCAATAGATAATTTATATAGCAATGAAAAAAATATTATTTTGAAGAGTCTGATTTTTGCAGAAGACACCAAAGACAATTCTTTCTCCTGACCTAAATTTTTTCTTGTCTCCTCAAACATGGGTTTCTACTTAGTCAAGTCCTATAGTCTGTAAGATCATTAATACATCCACAATTTCTCCAGAAAATTTCACTTGATTGTCTAAATCTATGGTTCTTCTGTTATGGCACAGAATAAATTTTAATGTAAATAAGTAAAATTATTTTAGAATATTTGGAAGCAATCAAAATTTTGACAAAAGATGCAATAGTATTTATAAACATATGTAATATGTTTTGTAGCAGGATGTGGGTGCCGGAAGTAGTTGCTTTAAGCCTCAATGTACATAAGATTTAGGTGAAAAATGAAAGCAAAAGAAATATCAGAAGTCTATCTACTTCAACTAATGTGGGTTTTCCTGGGAAATTAATGCTAACTTTTCTAGAGGAGAAAGGGTGTTTATATATTATATTATATTATATTATATTATATTATAGTATAGTATAGTATAGTATAGTATAGTATAGTATATTATAGTATATTGTATTGTATTGTATATTATATTATATGCTTGTATATATGTACATGTCTTGTATTGAGCTATGAAGTGAGAGTATGGTAAACAATGAGAACTAAGTTTCTCTTTTAGAATTAGAGTTTATATAAAACCTAGAGAGTAATCTATATTTGAGAAAAGTAGAGTTTGAAACATCAGTAAGCAGCAGCAATATGCAACAGGTTATTGTTAGGCCACATACTATAATCTTCATATAGAGATATGCAAATATTTATATATAAACCATGTGATTATATAAAACCTGTAATCCCACCACCACTTGAAAGAATGAAGCAGAATCAACATGAGTTTGAGGTCAGTCTGGACTACACAGTTACTCTGAGGTCAGCCTGAGCTGTATAGCATACTTCTTCCTCAAGAAAGAAATGTAAACAAAGAATAAATAAATGTTTCAAAAGAAAAAAAAAAAGAAAAGCAAATTTTTCACTCAAAATACACAGTATTGGTGCTTTATTTCATCTGTGTGGGCCTTGTCAGCTTGGTTGCTCACCTTCCTGTACCTGGGGGGAGTTGGGAGGACCTTGGACTTAACATAGAGTAGGGAACCCTGATGGCTCCTTGGCCTGGAGAGGGAGGGAGTGGGGGTATGGGTGGAGGGGAGGGGTGGGAAGGGCGAGAAGGAGGGGAGGAGATGGAAATTTTCAATAAAAAATGAGAAAAAGTATTCATGATTTGGCTCCAAGTAAACAATATTAACAGACATAAAAATAGTATTAAAATATATTTATGCGATCAAAATTTCCTTATTGTTATTTTATTTGCTTTGTTTTTTGATGACAAACAATACTAGAGACAGCAAATCTATGTTAGTCCTGCATTTAACAGGCACATATCCTAATGGTCAACCACTAAATATCATGTTTCTCTTTGCTGTCTCTGCAAAGAGACTGTCTACTGACTTAAGGAGTTCAAGTCTGCTCTAAGTTTGCTGGGGTCTATTGCTAGTGGATTTATGATGAGTTGATTTGAATATTATATTATTAACTATTGTTTTCCACCCAGTTATTATCCTGACTCGTCTCCAGGTGACATGAAACATGCTTCCTACAAACATGCTGAAACTGACTGTCAATCCACTCCGCAGATGAGCAACTTGAGGAGTGATGGTGGTTCTTCTCCTGACAGGCTCAAGTTCCTGGCCCACAAGATTATATCTTGTACTTTCTTCTTCCAGATCTTATAAACAAGGGGATAAATATGAGTCAGAAAGGTTTCACCCCTTGTTATAGTTTAGGTTCAAAAAAAATGAGAAAAAAAAAAGAAAGCAAAAAATACCAAGAAGAACTTGCAACCTTTTATAATGAAAGCATTTGAGCAAGAAAGTATAAGACAAATGACCAAAATGATGGCTCTTTGTCTTGGAGAGGGTGGAGTGGTGGGGTATGGGTGGAAGGGAGGGGAGGGAAGAGGGAGGAGATGGAAATCTTTAATAAAAATAAGAAAAAAATTTAATCATGATTGTACTGTCTTCTATAGTATGGATAAATGTTCCCAAAAGAGTCACCTACTCATGTTTCCACCTGAAAACTGTGGCACCATTGGGAAGTAGTACAACCTTAAAGAGATAGAGGCTAGCTTCAAGCTTTCCAGTCCTGTGAAGGTGAGCTTTCATAATATTGGAGAACTAGTTAATCCTTTGTTTCCCAGACACCATGAGGTAATCAGCTCTGTCATGTACTTCAATGATTGCTACCTTGCTATAGAATCAAAGGCCATGGAGTTAGCCATTGTGAACTGATGCCTCTGAAACCAGGAGTCATAATAATCCTATCATTCTGAAATTGATGATTTCATGTATTTTGTCATAATAAAAGAAAGCTGGGCAATTCAATCCTATGGACAAACAAAGAGAAACTTATCTGTGATTTAGAATTCCAAATGACGTGTGTAGTTTGTCAGTAATCCAGGAGACCAGCAGTCTTCACTTAGTGTGAGATAAATTTAAGGACTTCCATTCAGAATTCAGGAAGGGAAGAAGAGAGCTAAATCGCAGCTACACGGGAGAAACCACAGTTTCTCTGCTCTAGTTTTCAAGGCAACGTGAATGGTCACCATTATGTTACGGACATGTTTGATGGTACATTGAAATCTTCCTCTCTGAACAGGATCTCAGTTAAATTATGAAAAAGAAATAAGATAAAGCTCATGAAGGACATGACCACTGGACCTGAAAATACAGGATAATCTAAAATCTGAGAACTGGAAATGGCTTATCAGGAAACTAAAGAGACAGGGTAATTGGATGTGCTGTGTTACACTGGTGGACTTCTGAAACAAAAATGACATGAGGTTACAGAATGTGATGTGAGGAACTGTGAATTAATTATAAGATTTAATTAAAATATATAATTAACCTGATTAATTAGTTTTACCAACGGGCTGTATTAATAATATGCATTTTATGAGTAGATTGTATATATGTTAGATAGGTGGAAGTTATCTAATAACCTTCACATTGTTCAAGTTTTAAACTTTTCTAAACAAGTGTCCTTGTAATTATATACAATGCTCCACATGATACATATTCAATGTTATCTTTATATTTTACTACCCATCCTTGTCTCAGTCTCCCCCATCAGTCTATCTCCATCTGGCTCAACTCACAGGGTCTTCTGAATAATTTTTTCACATGCGTCTGCTTGACTCATATTATTAGTTCTCCTGTCTTTGTCAAAAATAAAAACAAAGTGTATTTCTTTTTAGAAAAAAATCCTGATTATTACACACAAAATAAATACTCTCTTACATTTCATCTTGGGCATACCCATATTTATTCATCAATTTTATACTATGCCAAATAGAATTTATTAGAACTGGACATGTTATACATTTATGTTTTTATTTATCTAAAGTGTGTTTGCTTCTACTATATAATGAGCAGCATGGAGTCAAGGATGACTGCTTATTTATCACTCTATATATGCCAGACTTAAACATACTCTGCCAATGGATGACATTGTTCAGTCACTTAGGGAGCATTAGACTGATGAGTTCATAGTTACCTATTTACGTAATATGTGTAATATGCATGTGTGAAATGTTTCTAATGTCAAAACTTGTTCCTCTTTTCTTTTTTACCTTTTTATTCTTGTGTCATCCATTAAATCCTGACCACAGTTTCTTCTCATTTTACTCATCCCAGTTTCTCTCTGCACCTTCCCTCTCCCTCCCAAGTAGGGAAGCACCAAACATGATTTAACAAGATACATTAAGTCTGGACTTTCTCATATCATGGCTTAACATAGTAACCAGGTAGGAAGTAAGGGGTCCCAATAACAGAAAAAAAAAGAGTAAGTGACAACCCCCCACTCTTATTTTGGGAGTCTCACAAAAACACTAAGCTACACAACCATAAGGCAAGGAACCTAGTTCAGCCCCACACGGGGTCTGTATTTGTCACTTTAGTTTTTTTTTTTTTTTTTTCTGTGAGCCCTTCCAAATTTCGGTCTTAGCATTTATGTGGGAAAAAAAAAAAAAAAACACAAACAACCATAAAAAATCTTTATCCCCAGGTTTGTCTTCCCAACTTAAGAAAACTTTTATGTTTTTGTTTTGACAATGCTGGAGGTTGAGTCCAGGGTTTTGGGCATGCCTGTGTATGCTGTCTGAAAAGAAGACTTATAGCAAGACTTCTAATGCTAATTTTCTCCTTGATTATCCTCTAATTTCCACGAATTTTGCACAGTTCAAGTTTGCATTTTATATCTGTAAAGCTCTTTATAGTACTTCCATTATGAAATCTGCATGAGGTATAATGCCACTTGCAGAACAATGTGGATCTCAATCTGGAATATGTAATGTTTAAGCCTGTGACTGAAGTGGAACATGCAGTTTAGCAAAAAATGTAGTGAAAATGTTCATAAGCTTGACAATAAAAATCACAATAAAATATTATTGTCAAGCAGACTTTAGGATTCATCTCAGAGGCGTCTTGAGTGTTTGCTAGAAAAGAAATGCTTTATTAATACCCAGTTCATGAACTCTATCTTGCACATACACACACAAAAAGACAATTGGGTTACATATTAGCATGAAAATTTGGATGTAATATAAAAATCCTAGAGGATATGAGAGATGAGAAATAAAATAATGTGTTTCCTACTGAGTACTTAAATCTGTTTTAAATACCAAATAAACCCAGCAAATTTCATTTAGATTTTTTCCAACTGTAAAAAGTTGGAGAAAAGCTGTGTTGCAGATACATTGTTAGTCAGTGAACAGAATGAGATGTAAAACAGGTGACCCCGAAATGCTTATTATTGGGATTCAGACCTGGGTGACATCTTGAATATTCTTTTACACAGTCATTCCTTGTAACTAAAACTGTCACTGTGAACAAACAGAGCACTGACAACTTTGAACTGTCATTCATATGCTTCATATAGAACAAAATCACCTCATATTTCTTGAATATCCGTCAGTTGTGAGGTTTCCACAGAAATCCACAACTTCAATTTAGAGCCACCCAGTTGCTGAGTGTTAAGTCTTGAATCTGACCTATTTGGTTTTGATGAAAATATAGGGCACTGGTGGATACTACTTATTTAGGAAATACTAATGGAAAACCATGCATAGGAGGAGGGAAGGAGATGTAAATTTTTAAATATAAAAAAAATAAACCATGAGAAGAAAAAAAAAAGAATTATAAATAAGGTATGTACCCTATGGATGGAAATCTCCCAGAAGCTGTTGGAAAAGTTATAAGGCAGATGGATTTTATTTAAAATGTTAGCTGTTAACATACCCTTTGTGGTGGTTTGAATAGCCTGTCCCCCATAGATTCATGTGCTTGAATGTTTGGCACATAGGGTTTAGTAATATTAAGAGGTGAGGACTTAGTAAGGGGTATGATATTGTTGAATAAAATTAGTCA
Organism: Arvicola amphibius; assembly: GCF_903992535.2. Taxonomy (NCBI): domain Eukaryota; kingdom Metazoa; phylum Chordata; class Mammalia; order Rodentia; family Cricetidae; genus Arvicola; species Arvicola amphibius. The sequence continues at coordinate 74,927,916 of NC_052058.2, forward strand.
CTATGGGGTGGGCTTTGTGGTCTTATATGCTCAAGGTGTACCCAGTGTGACAAATAGACTTTCCTTCTGTTGCCTGTGAATCAAGGTATAGAACTCTCAGTTCCTTATCTAGCACCATGTCTGCCTGCATGCTGCCCACCATGATGACAAGAGGTAAAACCTTTGAACTCTAAGCCAGCCCCAATTAAGTCTTTTTATGGCAATAAAACCCTAACAAAGGCATTCTTTTTAATATACTTGAGAAAAGGTCTATTATTATATAGAAAAGCATACAGTAAGCATAGATTCTTGATAGCTCTTACCCTAACTACATTTAGATATGTTCTCAAAAGAAGAAATTATCTAAATTTAAAACAGTACTTCATATTAGTGGAAAACTTTGTAGGCCTCAGTCCAACAAGAATAAACAGACAAACAGACAGAAAGACACACACACAGTCTCTCATGTGTTTCTAATTTTCAAGTTTCATTTGCTTCTTGAATTTAGAAGACACCATAAATTATATGAAAGCTAATGATAATAATCTGTGTTGTAAAATTAATAGTAGTTATTCCAACTATTTTTCTTTTGTCTTTGTTCAAGACATTTTTTCATAAATCTTTTAAAAATTGATTCTATTTAATATTCATGTCTTTTATTTCAGATATTGCATTTAAAATGCAGAATTCAACAGAAACAATAGAGCAGGTAAAATAACAGTCAAAATATGGTAATTATTTCTTATAAATCAGAATAATGTATTCAAGAAGAAAAAAGTGCTGTAGGCCAGTAAGTTCAGTATTTGGAAGGCCCTGGCAGTTTGATAGAAAATGTGAGGCCAGCCTGGACTACACAGTGTACTCTAGGGTAGCCTGAATCGCAAATACAATTCTCTGGAATTGGAATAATCTTATTATGCTTTGTATTATTTCAGGATGATTAAATTTTCCTTGCAATTTTATTTAAATTGCCACAATTAATTCTGTGTATTTTTGTAAAAATTAAGAAACAAATATCTCCTAAAACTCAGTTTTAGTTGTAATTATTTTGAGAAACTGTAAATTCTTAACTCCCTAATTTTTCACTGGTTCTACTCAATTACTGTAGAGCTAGGTCAATAATGCCTGTCAGAGTAACCATACTACTTTTGGCTTCTTGTATCAGAGTTGTCGACTATATAAAGTCAAGTATTTTCCCCTGTATTATAATTAAATTTCATTGAATCTAGAATAGAGAAAGGAAAATAATAGCTTTCCTCATCTTATGTTCCAATATACACAGTTCAACTTATTAAAGGTTATCAGAAAAATCACTGGGTAAGATATTTAGATCAGGTCAGAGTAACATATCAATAAATGACAGAATGAACACAATCCAAATGTTAGAGGAATCCTTCATCTTTGTCTCTACTTTTTATAGATTTGAGGGCAGAGATGGATTATTTTTGTGAGGGCTTATTAGTAGAACAAGATAAGGGAAAGACCCAGAATTTGTACTTCATGAATCTGCTTAAACAGCTCACATTTGAATTTTACACATCCGGAGTCATTGTATTATTTAATTTTCAAGTTTACAGGCTGGACTTACTTGAGCTCATTTGGGCAATTGAAGCCTATGCAGCTTAGAAGATGATGAAAAAGTCAAACTGTCTCAGCTTTTGATATTATCTATGTATGTGAGAAGTTCAGAGTGAACACCAGTCACACTTCAATGTAAGAAAGGCCATAGAGAAAAATAAAATGTCAGTATGATATTAATTATTATGACTGTTTCTCAGAAAATTGGGAATCAACTTACTGCAAGTCCTAGCAATACCACTCTTGGGCATAGACCCAAAGGATGCTCAACTATACTACAAGAACATTTCTTCAACTTTGTTAATAGCAGCATTATTTTAATAGCCAGAACCTGCAAACAACCTAGATGGCTCTCAGACAAAGAATGGGTAAAGAAAATGTGGTACATTTACACAATGGACTACTCTCAGCATTAAAAAAAAAAAGACATCTTGAAATTTGCATGCAAATGGATGGAACTAGAAAAAAAATTCTGAGTGAGGTAACCCAGACCAGAAAGATGAGCATGGTATGTACCCACTCATAGGTGAATACTAACTGTAAAGCAAAGGATAAGGAGTTTATAGTCTATGACCCAAGAAAATCTAAGAAACAAGGAGAATCGTAAGAGAAACACATAGATTCCCCCTGGCAATGTGAAGCAGACAAAATCTGAAAAAATTTGGGTGCATAGGGAAAGAGGGAGGAGAACTTGAGGGAACAGGTTGGTTGAGATGAGGAAAGAGAAAATGGAGAAAGAGGAAAGAGATATCTTGACAGCCATTACAGGGCTGTCAAGAAACCAAGCACTAGAGAATTTACCAGGAATCCACAACGATGGTCTCAACTAAGACCCTAAACAATCTGACTACTGGGCAAAGCCTTAAATGACATCATAGAACCCAGAGCCAGCAACTGATGGAAGCAGATGCAGAGAATCACATCAGAGCATTGGGCTGAGCTCCTAAAGTCCAGTGGAAGAGAGGGAAGAGTGTGAATATACACAAAGAGGTCATGACCATAATGGGCATACCCACTGAAACAGCATACCTGAGCTAATGGAAGTCTTTAAACTCCAGCTTGACAGTGAGAGAATAAGCATAGGCCCAAACTAGGCCCTCTGAATGTGAGTAACAGCTGTATGGCTGGGGCAGACTGTGGGAACACTGGCTGTGAAACCAGGATTTATCCCTACTGCTTGTTCTGGCTTTTTGGAACCCATTAATTATGTAGGGATACGTTGATCAGCTGAGTTATAGTGAGTAGGGCCTTGGTCCTGAATTAAAGCAAAGTTAGACTTTGTTGACTCCCCATGGAAAGCCTTAGCTAATGTGGGATTCCACTCTGTATGCTGTGAATATCATTGGTTAATAAAGGAACTGCTTTGGGCCTATAGCTGAACTATAGGGAAACAAAACAAGGTGGTGAAAACTAAACTGAATCCTGGTAAGAAGAAGGCAGGGTCAGGGAGAATCCATGGAGCTGCTGATGGAGACAGACTTGCTGAAACTTGTTGGTAGTCCACGACCTTGTGGTGATACACAGATTAATGGAAATAAGTTAAATAAAGATTTAAGAGTTATAAAGAAGCAAGAGCTGCTGGGCCAAGAGGTATTTTAAATAATTTAGTTTCTGTGTGATTTTTCAGGGCTAAGTAGCCAGGAACTAACTAGCAGCCTTCCCCAACAAATTGGCACTAATGTGGTTAACTAAAATCCACTTAAAACCTGAGAGAGTTTGGAAATTTATTCTAGACAAAAAATACAGTGTATAACACAGCTTCTTGCTTTTTTGCTGGCAGCGTGGCACAGATCATTTACAGAGGTTTTCCTGAGTCAGTGGCAGCAGAAAAAAGTCACGCTTTTCTGAAATGCTGGCTTTCTTGGCCTTGTTGCCAGCATGATCTCTGGCTCTTTCAGGAAACTGACCGTTTGAATGGGGATTGTGAGCAACATGCTATGGCTTTCTTAGTGATAACATGGGATGGCTGTGTGCCTAGAGATGGGGCATTGTGCATGGCTATCAAAGGGAGCGAGCAGCTCTGCCATGCTGAACTGGGCTGGGCAAACAGGCAGTGCTGTATTTCCTCTAGCAATGGCACAGTTTAAGTTCATAAGAAGGACTTAGCATTTTAAGAAGCACTTCTGGTCAGAAAATATTACAGATATGCAATAAAGACAAATCCAGAAATAAAGGACTGCTAAATGGGTCACAGTGTGTTTAAAAAAATGGATGTAGGCTTGGGAGAGAGAAAAAAAAGAATATAAAAAGTTAAGTATATGGTTTGCAAAAAATAAAATAAAACAAAGTCTTTAAAGATAAAAATAAATAAGCCATGAAGAGATGAAAAATTCACAGAGAGTCTGAATTATGTATGTTATTGTGTATTTTCTTTCAATTTTTTGACTGTAATGGAGTTAAGTACAGAGAGATATTTCATCATATGGGCTGCTAAGCTAAACTAGCATGTATATTACAATGATATCTTGATTTCAGAATTTGGGTCTAAGTATATGTTGCTTTAGAAAACAAGTTCTTCTTGTGTTTCCAGAGAGGATGAGAACCTGTGGACTGCTTCCAGACTAATATGGTTTGATGCATCAAGACCTACCGAAAAGTCACTATGAATATACACCTCCAAAATACTTCATCAAATAAAAAGCAAGAAGAAGTTTGGAGGAAAATTACTCCCATATTACCAAATATTGTCTATAAATGTTTGTTTACATTTAAAGAGGAATATGCTATAGACATTTGCATTGATATGGATCTTTGTTTATTGATACAAATTTAAGGCTAATTTTGTTACACTGTGTACATGTATTTCTGATCTTGATTAAAGTATTGTGTTAGTGAACCTCATTTAGAAATGTAATGCATGATTAAAAAATTATAAGCATCTATAATTGTCAAGCTTGTATTCATGTTAGTTAGATTTTTCTAGATATACAGAGATATATTTCAGGTGGATAGGCATTCTTCAAACCTTTCAAAGACTACAGAATATGGCATTTAAAATGTTTAAGAACTTAGGACTTTTCATGACAATGTGCTCCTGGCAGCACCAGATACTTCAAAAGGAAGATGGGCATTGAAGATGCTCCTTATGGAGTTGATTAGCTGTTTTGGCAAGAAACTGCTATTGCTTAGACTGCTTGAAAATGGATGCTCCAATGATATAGAAGAACTTTGGGTGAATGTCCAGGCAGCAAGATATCTCTGTCAATTATGGAGTTTTGGAAGTTGCTTTCAATTCACTTCTTCTTTACATAGGTAATATTATATCCTTCTGGGGTCTTTGATGGAACTGAAAAATTTATAGTTATAATTTTCCTTAGTTATGATAAATATAAAGTAGATATAAATATTGTAACTATAATTCTTGCTTGATAGCCATTTCATTGTATGCAATTTTACTATATTAAAGTTAAAGCCTTTTTCATTTAAACAGAAAAGGTGAAGTGATGTAGGATTCCTTTCTGTATGCTGTGAATATTATTAGTTAATAAAGAAACTGCTTTGGGCCTATAGCTGAGCTATAGGGAAACAGAGCTAGGTGAGGAAAACTAAACAATGCTGGGAGAAAGGAGGCAAAGTCAGGGAGAAGCCATGAAGCTGCCATTGGAGACAGATGCACTGAAACTTTGCTGGTAGGCCATGACCATGTGGTGATACACAGGTTAATGGAGATGGGTTAAATTAAGATGCAAGAGTTAGAAAATAAGAAGTTAGAGCTAATAGGCCAAGCAGTGTTTTAAATAATATGTTTCCTGTGTGATTGATTATTTTAAGGCTAAGCTGCTGGGAACTAACTAGCAGCCTCCTCCAACACATATTCTCTTTGAGGAGTGGATGGGAGATGGGATGGGGGGATGGGATGAGGAGTGCAATGAGGTGGTACAAGGTAGAGGAAGTAGGAGGAGGGTAGAGAATAAGAAATTGATTTGGCAAGTAGAATGGGAAAAAAGTTTTTTAAAAACAAATTAAAATTTAAAAAGTTTATGAAAATAGGAAAAAAAAGGGAAAAATATGAAGACAACTTGACCCTAATTCGGTGTTATAGGGAATAGGCCCAAACTACTGTAATATCAGTTTACATATTCTTTATAATTATTTTATATTATGAAAGACTTTGTTTTCCTTGGTTGTTTTTTTCCTACTTTATGAACATCAGCATAAAGCTCTTAGGAAAATCCTCATGTTCTAAAATATGGTTTTCATCTATTGGACATCTATTTTTATTTCAACTATGAAGCTCTTTAATAAAAGGCTGTCATGAAGAGAATGTTCACATAAGCCAGGATTCTAGAAGCCCACGAAATTATACAACGCTAGTAAACTGTCTAGCTAGAAATAAAACTATCTTATATCAGTTAACAGCTATTGTAAAATCTAGTTTCTTCTTGCTGGTTTTTTAGTTTTGGATTTGGTTTTTGAAAAGTGTTTCTCTTCTCTTCTCTTCTCTTCTCTTCTCTTCTCTTCTCTTCTCTTCTCTTCTCTTCTCTTCTCCTCTCTTCTCCTCTCCTCTTCCTTTCATCTCTTCTCTTTTCTGGTCCTTGAATAGATATTTAGAACTGCATGCAGATTCCTACCAGCACCCAGCCCTAGCTTCCATATCTGAACCATGTCACTTGGAAAGACTGTTACTTTTCCTACATGTCCTATAGATATATTCCCAAAGGCTAAGCTGCCAAATTCACTCTATGAAAAATGAAACAAATTTCTTATCAGGTGAAAGAGAAAAGTTTCTAGACTAACCCTATTATAGCAGCTTAAACTTATAAACTCCCCCCAATATTGGTACAGTACAAATAAAGAATCATTACCTGTTTGTAATAGAAGTATACTTTTTTTAGTTGATGACTGACTGCTAACAACTTTTAAACCCTGCAATTATTTCTCCTTCTACTTGCATAACTGATAATTGACAGGGCAGAACATTCATACAATATAGTCCTTATCCATAACCAGAATCTCTCACCCAAACCTTTTATTATAACATTGATAAAATTCCAATATGGTTTCTTTCTTTCTTTCTATAGTTCAGATGTAAAGTGTACCCCACAGGTCTTGTATTGCTACAGTTCTTGCCAAGATGATGGCACTATTTTATGAGATTATACATCCTTAGATTTAATGACTTTGTATGGGTCAGAATATTTATTTATAGTCCAAGCCTACTTCCTGTCCTGAGAGCTTCCTCTCCATTGAGATATAAGCAATCAGGTAACTGGGCCTTAAACTGCCCTAAAGTTGTAAGCTTACAAGTCTTCTCTGCTATGGTGGAGTACATCATCTCACAATATAAGCCCCAAAACATCCTTTCGCCATAATATTTTATGATTTCTAAAAAAAGAATAAAAATATTAACTTATGAACTGCTAAAAAAATTTGGACTAGCTTGGGAGACTTCATTTGTTTGACCTAAAAATCCCTATTAAGTAGGAGATAAGGCTTTTGAAACCAACATCTCTATCATGATGCATGTGTGATGTGCAATGTCATGTGTGATGTGCAATAACAGAATCTACCCACAATTCTGGAATGAGACTCTGTTACTACAATGTGGTTACAGTAATAGTTTTTAAAATTTATTCATTGTATTTCATTTCTTTAATATTTATGTCTGTTTGCCTATATGTATGGATGTAAACTCTGAGCATACCTGCTACCAATGGAGGCCAGAAGAGTACATTGGCTACTGTGAAACTGAAGTTACATATAGTAGAAGATACCAAGTGAATACTAGGGACAGGACCTAAATCTTCTGCAAGAACAATTTTTATTAATCACTGAATTACCTCTCCAAGCACCAAAATTATAGTATTTATTACTAAAGAAGGTTTGCACTAATTATCTTTCCAAATCTCACAAAGATTCTTAAATGATGCTTCCGATTCTGTTCATTTATTTTATTTTTGAACTTATAATTTAATTATAATATTTCCCCCTTACATTTCCTTCCTCCAAACCCCCACAACTATCTTTCAAATTCGTGTGTCATTTTTCCTGCTAGCTGTTATTCCTTCTATATATTTATATGCAAAATACATATGTTTCTTGCACAAACTGTGCAGTTCATATGATGCAACCAGTATGCATGATTTCAGGTCTAACCTTTGGTTGCCAGACTATAAGTTATTGTGCTCCTTCCTGGAGAAGGCAACCACTCTCTCCCCAGCTTTTTTCAGCCATTTATGGTTCTTTGTGTATTTCTCAGCCCTCAGGGGCTTTTTTTCCATCTAGTTTGGCATGCCAATTGATTGTTTCATCCCTGTTCAACTAATCATTTTTTTCTTCTTCTATTTTTGCAGTGGGGAGTTCCAGACAGGGTTTCTCTGTAGCTTTGGTGCCTTACCTGGAACTTGCTCTGTGGACCAGGCAGGTCTCCATCTCACAGAGATGCACCTGCGTCTGCCTTCTGAGTACTGTGTTAAATAAGTGCCCCACCACCGCCCGGCTTTTACAATTAATTTCCAACTAATTTTCCAACTAATTTATCACTTAGAAGTTTGATATGGAAACATATCAGGTTTAGTGTATAATGGTACGTACTTTAATATTGCAATAAGGGAGATGCTAAAGATTAGGCAAGATTCCCTCAGTATTGATCTTTTTATATTTTTCTATTATTATTATTGTTATTATTATTACAAATTTTCACCTCCTCCCATTTCCCTCCCCCTCCCTCACCCACTTCCCTTCCATCTCCAGTCCAAAGAGCAGTCAGGGTTCCCTGCCCTGTGGGAAGTCCAAGGTCCTCCCCCTCCATCCAGGTCTTGGAAGGTGAGCATCCAAACAGACTAGGCTCCCATAAACCCAGTACATGGAGTAGAATCAAAACCCAGTGCCATTGTCCTTGACTTCTCAGTCAAGCCACATTCAGAGATTCCGGTTTGATCACATGCTCTATCAGACTCAGTCTAGTTGGCCTTGGTGAGTTCCCATTAGAATGGCCCCACCCACCATCACAGTGGGTGGGCGCATCCCTCAAGGACCTGACTTCCTTGCTCACGTTGTCTCTCTTTCTGTTCCTCATTTGGAGTTGGGAGCTCAGTCCAGTGCTTCAATGTGGGTCTCTGTCTCTATCTCCATCCATTGCCAGATGAAGGTTCTATGGTGGTATACAAGATATTCATCAGAGTGGCTGTAGTATAGGCCAGTTCAGGTGCCCTCTCCTCAGCTGCTCAAGGAAGAAGCTGGGGACATCTCCTTGGACACCTGGGAACCCCTGTAGAGTCCAGTCTTTTTCCAACCCTCAAATGGCTACCTTAATTAAGATATATACTTCTCTGTTCCCATATTTACTCCTCCTCCATCCCAACTGTTCCAATTCCCCCAAGTTCTCCCCATTCTCCCCTTCTCACTTCTCTCTTCCCATCTCCCCTTACCCCATCCCACCCCCACCCCCAAGCTCTTCATTTTTTGCCTGGAAATCTTGTCTACTTCTAATATCCAGGAGGATAACTACATGTTTATTTTTTTTTTGGGGGGGGTTCACCTTCCTATTTAGCTTCTCTAGGATCATGAATTATAGACTCAATGTCCTTCATTTATAGCTATAATCAACCTCCTTAGAGATCAGGGAAATGCAAATCAAAACAACTTTGAGATACCATCTTATACCTGTCAGAATGTCTAAAATCAAAAACACCAAGGGTAGCCTTTTCTGGAGAGGATGTGGAGTAAGGGGAACACTCATCCATTGCTGGTGGGAGTGCAAACTTGTGCAACCACTTTGGAAATCAGTGTGGTGGTCTCTCAGGAAATTCAGGATCAACCTACCCCAGGATCCAGCAATACCATTCCTGGGAATATACCCAAGAGATGCCCTATCATACTAAAAAAGCATTTGTTCTATGTTCATAACAGCATTATTTGTAATAGCCAGAACCTGGAAACAACCTAGACGCCCCTAAATGGAAGAACAGATAAAGTGTGGAATATATATATATCCATTAGAGTACTACTCAGCGGTAAAAAAAACAATGACATCTTGAATTTTGCATGCAAATTGATAAAAATAGAGAACACTATCCTGAGTGAGGTAACCCAGACCCAAAAGGATGAATACGGTATGTAATCACTCATTAGTGGATTCTAGTCATAAATGGAGGACAATAAGTCTATAATTCATGATGTTTTTCTAAGCAATGGCACGAGTTTCTTTACGCTCTTACTAAGATGACTAAGCATCTTGACTGTTATGGCTTCCCACAAATTAACAAAGTATGCCATTACTAAAGAAAACGTAATTCTACTAAGCCTATCCCAATATGGATGAATGTTGCCTTGATGATTATGTATGTAATGTTATTATGTATGGGAAGTTATAAAAATGTAATGAAAAATAGATTAAACTAAAACACATAAAGTTTTATATACAAATTTAGAAGTAAAATTATTTACACTATATGGAGATTTATCTTTAAATTTTTGAGATATGTGAATATATATAGCTGATAATTCATTTTATAATAGTTTTTAGTATTTTTTCTTATAATGCTAAATATTTTTTTCTAGAATATTAAATAGTAAAAATTAAATTTGGGATCATCTTTTAAATACATTTATTATTGATTTGTAGAAACTACCAATAACTTCTTTTTCATGGATAATTTTGTACATATATATTCATAGAAATATTTAGTACTTTTCTGCTTTTTAATTGTTATTAGTCCAACAATAAAAAACTTGGTATTGAATTGATTTTTATTTTTCTCTGTTGGTACTAAAGATTTGGCCTTATTTCAAGATGTATTTATTAAGATTTTGAATTTTATCTGATTTACATTTTTTAAATGAGTACTCTAAACTATGGTTAGACAAGTGATGTAGATGACTAGGTTCATACAGAAATAAAAAAGGCACATTAACTTAAATTTAATGGTTGTACTATTAACCATATTTTTTGACATATTTTCACATATTTTTGAAAGTTACAAAATGTCTCATAAGATGGAAGGGCTTCTCTATTTTTCTCCCAGCAAAGACTCTAACCTTTAAATGGCAAAATTTCAGTTGTCAAAATACACAGAGCAATGGTGCCCTATTCACCTAGAGTGGAAATAATTGCCATTGGCTGAAGAGCAGCAGCAGGAGTGTGGCCGTCCTCTGACGCCTTTGATTTGGACCGGCACAAAGCCTATGTGGGTGTCCGTGTGAAATGACTATGTTATTGATGCTTCACTTTCTCTGGGTCCAAAAAGGCCTTTAAAGTACATTTTCAAGTAGTTTTTAGACATTGTAATGGTATTCAATTAGTACTTCCCCCCTCACATTTAAAATTGTATTGCTATCTTTAGGAAAAGAGTTTCTGATAAAATAGGTCATAAAATTTATTAGAAACCATATTTACAATAAACAAAATGAAAAAATAATTTTCCTTTAAGTATCAGACATGAATATTTAAATATAATTCATATGACACGAGTTCACTAATTGATTAGTTTAGTGGCTTACTCAGAGTTCTCCAGAGGGGTAAGCCATAGAAGGAATTTCTGTACACTAAAGAAGAACTGAGTCTATCTTTGCACACTTCAGATGTTGGGAACCTTGTAGTTGCTAAATTCAAAAGGATGGGGAACTCAGAAGTCCTGATCTTACACTGAAGACCTGGGTGACTTCTGGAGAACAACTGGCTCTCTGTTATTGTTGGGTATCTCGAAAAGTTGACATTGCTGTCACTAAAAGGAAGCAGCAGCAGTAACTGGGGTAGCAATCTGGACAGCAAAGGGACAACTGAGCAGGAAGCAACTTGTTTCCTTTATCTGGGTCCTTTTTAATTTGAGCTGCTAAAAATTGTCATAAGTGGTGCCCATATTTAGGATGAATCATTCCTCTCAACTAAGACAGGTAGCCACAGGTGTACCTGCATACCAACCTGATGAAGACAATTCCTCATTAAAAGCTCTCTCCTTTGCTGATTTTAATTTAGGAAGTGCTGATGCAAGCATACATTATAAGATGCTTGACTCATATATTTATATATCTCCTAAGTTTTTATTTTTTCTTTAGAAAAGAAGCATTCAACATGTTGTTAGTATTCTGAAAAAATAATAAGTGGATTATCATTACCTGTAGATGATTAAAAGAATTACTTTGTGTTAGTCCTATAAACATTGCAGTCTTTCGTTTTTTATTTACACAACAGATCGGTAATGTAATTGATTTGTTGTGTACTGTAACCAAGTCAGTAATTTTAAAGCACAGATGTTGACTCATTTTCTTTTCCAGCTCTAAGCTCTTGCTGGTATCAGGTAGCTCTGGCTGTGAAGCATAAAGAAGGCATCATTATATCTCAAAGGACTTCTGTCAATCCTGGCCCATGTCTGATTTTTGTTATTACATCCACATTTTAACAGTTTTGTTAATATTTTTGTTAAAATTGGAAAACTTGGTAAATACAAATGCACAAATGCCAACAGTATGATTTTCATACAACTGTATGTATATACTTTGTTTTAAAAAATTCATTTTTCACTAAAGTGGAACTTTTTTAAAAGTAAGAAGATTTGTATATTTAGGTTTCAATGATGGGTTGTGACTTTAATGAAAAATATAATAAACACAGAGGCAAAGTTTCTGTTTCATCTGTACAGTGATTACATAGCAAAGTAAACATGATAATTATTGCACATTTTCACCAATTTATTATCAACACAGGATAAACAGATTCAAAACTAATTATTTACAATATTTATATATATAAAATTCTTTCAGGTAATGGAATTATATTAGTTTATGGGATATTTTAATTACTTTCAGGGATATCATGACAGTAATACTGATTCATATTTAGTGGAGAAAATAATGGATTTTGTTACATATTAATAGATTTTTTTTTTTAAAAAAATCCCTGTTTACATGGTTGAAGAAAACGGGAGAAAATCGCTTTCTGATGTTTGAAATCAAAAATGAAGCCAGAAGAAATATTCTGAGTGAAAAAAATCAGACATAAAAATAAAAGCACTGCATGAATTCAACATTTATTTGAAAATCAAAATACCCCCCACCCTCCTATAAAAGATCATGTAGCATAGAAAATAAATGAGGTTTTCATCTTTGGTGTTCTCGTATATGGTTTAAAAATTAAATGGGGCATTAAATAAATTATTGAGTTTACAAATCCTAGTGTAAAGAGCAATTGAAAGAATGTAGGCTCCGAGAATGATGGGTAGGAAAATGGTCTGAGTTTTTTAATCCCTTTTTCTCTTTTCCTTTACTTGAACCCAATAAATCATTTTTAAAAAGTTAGAATGTTTAGCAAATGCCTTTAAACCTCTGTGACACAGTACATTCTTACATGGTCATTGATATGATCTCTCTAAAATATATGCTTGGCAGCTAGTTAATTGGACTGGGTTAGAAATTAAAAACCTGAGTCTTATCACTAGATTTTTTTTTCTGGTAAAATCCTGTGTCCTAGGATTTAATACTGGTTTAGAAATGGATGGCCGTTTGTGGTAGTTTGAATGAGAAATGCCCTCCTTAGTCGCAGGCACTTGAATACTTGGTTCCAGATGCTGATGCTCTTGGCAGTTAAAGTGACGCAGTACTGGATGAGAAAGTAGGTTACTGGGGTAGTGCCATGAGATTAAAAGCCATGACACACTTTCAGTTTTCTCTCTCTACTTCATGTTTGATGTATATGATGTAAGTTCTCTGCTTCCTGCTCTTATTGCCACAACTTGCTGCCATATTTCCCCACCATTATGGATTCTTAATCCTTCCGGCAGTATAACCCAAAATACACAACCTTCTTTTTTTCCCCTCAAGTAACCTTAGTCATAGTATTTTGCCATGCATTTATATACAGAAAAGCATCAAAGATATAGGATAAAACTTGAAAGTTAATAACACAAAGGAATAAAATAAATTCAAAATTTGTGTTAAATAAAGTATTCAGGGTCTAAAGAGAACAAAATATTGGAGAATTGGAGAAAATGGTTGTTTGAGGCTTTGGAGAGAGTTTTTTGGTAAAAGTACCTGCTTGTGCAATGGTTAGTTTCTATTTTCGGGTACCCAAAGCCATGTAAAATTAAATATTGTCCCATGCATCTGTGACCTTATTATGGGAGATGGATTGAGGAGGGTCCTGGAAACTCACTGGCCCATCAGGATAGTGAAAATGGTAATGTCTGGATTCAGTGAGAGAATCCATCCTAATAACTAATATAGAAAATGATGGAATGAGAAACCTGTTGTTAGTCTTTGGCCTTTACATATACAGACACAGGCAAGAACACGTGCACACTGATATGGATACTCACTTTAGAGCATGCATGAGCACACATGCATGTGCACACACACATATGCACACACCACTTTCTTGAAAAAGAAAAGAAGAAAATAGTTGGTATAAAATAAAAAGATGTTTCCAGTTTTGTTATATAACTATCAGACTTAGAACAGGGGAGAATATCATTTCTCAATATATATAATTTGGTACAAATACTGGAGCCTGAAGTTGTTTTAAGTAACTGCAGCTGTTATGCTACATGCAGTGTTGAGGTATCACTGCAACCAAACATTCCATGCCTATGCGGATGTGGGTATAAAACCCAGGCAGCAATGACTAGAACATGCTGAATTATCACATAAAAGCAAAACAAAACTAAACCGAACAAAAACTTCTTTGGTATTATTCTGGTTTCAGATAACAGAAGGTAATTTTCATAGATAAGGTTTACATTGCTGGTATAAATCACCGCAACCCGAACAAATTTGGAGAGGGAAAGGTTTGCTTCAGTTTAAAATTCCACACTGCAGTCTATCATTAAAGGAAATCAGAGTACAAACACAAGATGGGTACCTGTAGGCAGGAAGCATAGCAGAAGCCGTGGGGGGGACCTGAGTGTTTGGCCTTAATAGTATGGTTTCTTAGTGCAATCCCCCCCCATGAAAAAATGGGCTCTGACATCTCTCATCAATAATCTATTAAAAAATAGCACACAGGACCAATCTTATGGAGGAATTTTTTTCAATTATGGTTCCCTCTTCTCAGATAACTCTAGCTTATGTCAAATTACAAAACAACAGCAAAAGAGAGCTGAATCCTTCTTAATTTGAAACACACATAAACATACCTCTTCAACAACAGCCTTTCTTTTGTTTTCATCCCTAAACTCTGATATTAATAGTAATACGAAACACAATTAATAAAAACTCAGAGAGAAAAATTGGAATTCAACCTGGAGATCAGGAAAGCAAAGAACTCAGCCACTGGCTTTTACATCTACCTCAGTCCAAAATGGTGATCCTACCTCCAAGATTCTCAGATTGAGACTGTGACTGACTGCTCTTTCTGCCCCTTTTTATATTTATCTCTAGGGCTGGGATTAAAGATGTCAGTTACCATTGCCTCGTCTGTAAGGCTGACCAGTGGGGCTGTTTAACTATCTGGTATTCAGGCAGGATTTATTTAATAAAATACAAATGAAATGTCTCTACATTTTCCCTTTTGTCTAAAATATAAAAGAAGACTATAAGAAGTATAAGAAAACTATAATCAATAAGCACAGGCAATAAATATAGGGGCTGGAGACATGGCTCAGAGGTTAAGAGCATTGCCTGCTCTTCCGAAGGTACGGAGTTCAATTCCCAGCAACCACATGGTGGCTCACAACCATCTGTAAAGGGGTCTGGTGCCCTCTTCTGGCCTGCAGGCATACACACAGACAGAATATTGTATACATAATAAATAAATATTTAATAAATAAATATATCAATGATGTCTAGTCCATTTGCATTTGACAAATTCAGAGAAAATATTCCATATCTATCCCGTCTTGATGAGTCCAAAGTCTTGTACTTAACTTACTTTCTATCATAGCTTGCATTACCATCAAAAACTATCTTTTGATATTTCTCAACTTTATATGGTTTACATTTTTTTAGCAAATTTCTTTTCTGAGTGTAGTAAGGATGGGAGACTATGACTATAACTGTCTACTCTTCAACTACATCAGCGACCCAAAAGGAAATTATGTTAACCAAGTAAGCAGGAAGTGTAAGCAGGCAACTTCCAAAAAAAATGTGATAACAGAAACAGGTGTCTGTCTGGACAGTCACCCAAATTTCTGCTGCAATCTTGAGACACTCATCTATGGTATATAGGCCTTGCATATCTGCCAGACTTTTCTGTGAAGCAGGATATTTTGTGTCCTGCTTGTCTAATTAGGAAAGCATATTCTCAACAGTCAAGGCAGGGGCATTTTTGTGCCCAGTGGTTTACCTTTGTCACAAAGAAAGTAAGCTCCATGTGAAGTTTCGTCGATGCCTATTATCTCCTCTGAAGTAGACATGTTGCTAGGAGCAGAATGTCTCATGTCATAAAAAATAAGAACCTAGGTTATAAAAACATCTTAAATGCCATATTCTGTAGATGTCTGAGTGCTTGATGATGACCTGTCTATCTAAAATATATCTTCGTCTGACCTTGAAAACATATCTAATATGACTACAAGTTTGATTATAATGTGACTAATACTAACCTATATTTCCCTATTATTCTAGACAGTTGGTAATAATAATTTTCAAGGACTGCATATTTGCATTATATTGTTAAATGAACTGTATATGTAAAATACATTGATCAAGATTAGAAACATATATACAGTGTATTTTAACAAAAATAATCTCAAATTTATATCAATGTACAAAATTTGTATACAATACAAAGTCCAATCTGTTGTAAACACTGAAAATTAGTAGTTGCTTTTTAAAAGTAGATTCAATAATCTACCTTTTATCTTAACATACCTATATCTTCCCTTTTCAAAACAAGATCATATCTATATCCTTTTTATTCTTTTTAGAGTAGATTCAATAATCTACCCTGTAATTCTATCATATCTATAACTCCCCATTTTATTTTCAAAACAAAAACCTTGAATCTAATTCATTTTGTTTAGCTTTCTTCTTGATCATTATTCCTATTAACTTGTAAACAACACTCTAAAGAATGACAAACATCTATAATCCATTTGTGGGGAATGTAAGCACAGTTTTCTAGGTTGCTTTCTGCTGATTGGGGGCACTGATAATCTTTTGGGGACCCAAAGAATTTAGGATTATGATCAAGTTCTGATTGGAGTATTCTGTGAGGTTAGAACACCTCAGTGAGCAGCCTTGAAGCTGTTCTGAATATAGAAGTCAAACAAAACTTCAACAGAAGGGCTCTAAGGCATTTGATCATATGGGACCATCCCTACTTATTAGAGATTTTTCAGGGAGTCTTCCTTGAGGAAACATTATTTTTCTTAACACAGAATGAATCCACAGCCTCTTTTTTTGTGGAAACAAAAGCAAAACCTCTTCTCCAAAGTGACATTTTTTGACTGAAATTTTGAAGTCAAGGCATTTTCAATTAATATATAGGATGAATTAATCCACCAGCATGCATAATCAAATGTATTTTAGAAGCTGTTGTTCCTTTCTCAACAACCAATTCAAAGACAACACAATAACATACAGTATTCAGATTATCTGTGTATTTTCCATCTTTACATGGAAGTTAAGCCAGGGTGAATTGGGCCTGGGAGTGATAGTGCTTCTCCTGAACCCAGGAGAACTGAGTTCCAATTCCTAGAGCTGAAATTCCAGTCCCAGCTCTGACATGGGCTGGTAGTTAAAGAGCCTCAGGCAAATGGCTTTTTTGCAAATTTATGCCCCAAAAGTTGGGTGCCATATGATGCACAATTAATAAAATCTCAGAGACAAAAACTGGGGTCCAACTTGAAGGTCAGAAAAACAAAGAAGCCAGCCACTAATTCTTACCTCTGCCTCAGTCTGAAATGGTGATCCTGCCTCCAATAATCTCAGAATGTGACTGAGACTGAGATTTGTTTCTTCCCATTTTATAATCCTCTCTAGTGCTGAGATTTGAGACATGCACCATTGGTATTAAAGACAAGCCCCACCTGATTTCTATGGCAAACTAATGTGGCTACTCGACTAAAAGTGTGTGTTACCACTGCCTGGTCTGTAGTGCTAACTAGTGGAGCTGTTTTACTCTCTGATCTCCAGGCAGGTTTATTTATTAAATTACAAATGAAATGCCACTACAGTAATATTCCAATATCAATCACACTCTGAACTATAACAGTCCCACGGACTTTAACAACTCAAAGACTTTAAAAAGTTCAGTCTCTGAAATATCCAAGGACTTTCTAAAATATCCACAATTTCTTTAAAATTCAAAGACTCAAAAAAACTTCCAAAACTCTCTAAAAGGTAGGCTCCAGTAAATTAAAAAATAAGCTATATAATCCTTATATGACATAGGAAGAGCGAGGGCACGAGTACAGGAAAATCAAAGCAAAACCAGTCTAGTCATGTAAAAACAATCAAGGCAGGATGTTGGGATTTACCCACCATCTTCTGTACTCCTCCAGTGAGTTCCATTTCTTTAGCTCTGTCCTTGGCCTTGTACATAGCTTATCTCTTAGAGTCACACAAGCTCCTCTCTACTGTGTCCCTGTCCTTCCTGGGCATCCCATGGTAGGTACTGGCATCTCTAAAATGCTGGGTTCTCTTCCACAAATGGGTGAAACCTTCACCGGTCGCCTCTCCAGGGTTCGCTTCAGAGACTGTAACTCTTCCACAACGTTTTTAATTTCAACCTTTCACCATTATGCCATTAATCCTGGGACTTCTGCTGCAATTGATGCTCGAACTTCATCATTGGCCTCTCCTGAGCTCTCTCAGCACAAAGTCTCATGTGCTCTCTATGACCCCTTCATGTCTTCAAAACCAGCACAACCTCAGTAAATTCTACACAATACTCAGTTACATTGCCAGCACAAGGGTCAGCTTCTGACCTAGCTGTGGTACACCTTGTGTGTGCTGATCCTGAATCACTCCTCAGATTTTGTCTCCGTGGGGCTTGTATATTCTTAATCAGTTTCTGTCTTAGTTTGGATTTCTATTGCTGTAATAAAAAGCATGTTCAGTTGTAACTTGGTGAGGAAAGGGACTGTTTCAGATTAGAGCTCCACATCACATATCAAGGAAGACAGGCAGGGAATCAAGGCTGCAACTTTTATCTGTGATCATATTAAAATGGCTTGGTAATGCTGATGTCATAAAAAGGACAGGTATACAAAGAAAAATGCCGCATTATATCTATGTATAAAAAAGTGATCACATATAAACCGTGGCTCCTGGACACTGGGGTAGGATGGGGCTGAGGAGATGGAAAGGAGTTGTGCAAAAGTTATTACATTAGAAATACCTTCTAGTATGTTACTGTACCAGAAAAATGATCACAGATTAAATGCACACTACTTTTCTGACGGATGGAAGAAAGGAATTTGAAAATCTTTAATCACAAAGAAACTATAAATACTTGAGGAGACTGCTGTTTTAAGCTCGTATAAAAGTTGTACTATGTATTCACATATCAAACACCACATGTACAGATAACCACCGTGGAACTACCCAGTCTTTTCCTCGGTAAGCTATTGAAATGAATTCCTTCACACACATCTATTGTATTGGTTCTGTTTCTCCAGATAACCCACTAATGCACTACCTTATCTTGTATTAAAAAGCCAGATCTAAATGAATTTAAGACAACATGAATGTTAAAATGGGAGATATCAGAGAATTCCTCATTGCTTTATATGGGCATTCTTTAAAAGAATACATCACACAAAATCTCAACAAGAAATGATGAACACACTGAATAAATAATGACTTTGGTTTAAGCATTATTAAGATAATAAAAAGAAAGATAAATCATGTTAAGTGACAAGTTTATTTTATAAAACAATGAAGACTGTTTTATATAATACATCCTTTGTAGAACTAAAAGACTAAAAGTCAACACGGAATGTTAGAAGGAAGGCAGCTCCACTATTAATCACAAAACAGGAGCACTCTCAGATAAAGCCTGCTGCAATTTCATTCCATTTGTCTCAATGCTACACAACAGCTGTGAAGTGTCCCTTTCTTTAATGATTATTGCTTCTTTTGTCAGTGACACCCTAGAGACATTTTGCCTATTCATCTATTTACTAGTGATGCCTAATCAGTAAGCTGCCTTTGCACGGGAACAAAGCCTCATTTCTTGTTATTCTCTTTCCTAAACCTACTTTTGAGATGGAGACTAATCAGAACTGACTCATAAGGCCATTACGATCACCTTGAAAATATGGCAACAGATGCTCAACCTTAGAGGAAATGGTTTCCTAATCGTTTGTATAGAGTGATATTTTATGCTACCCATGGAACACTTTTTCTTGCATTATCAATTCAATAAATCTGTCTTTGTCCAGCTATGGGCTCCTCTCTAGTACTCTGTGATTCATTAGGTTCTTACAAATAATAATCACTAAAGTTTAGCAATAAATATATATGCAATAGAAGAATATTAGCTAAGAAAATGTGACTAGTGTTGGATAACTCATTATGGGCCTCATCACTAAGAAATACTTATTTCTCTTCTCTTAGCAGTCATTTTTGTCTATAGTTCTTCATCAACGTTTGGACTCTTAATGAGATTTTTTTGTCTAATCCATGTTGACATTGGTAACATGGTAACATGCCAATGTGAGCATCTATGTTGACACTGGTATTAGGATTGTCACTGTTCAGGTCTTTTTTAGACAATAATATTGCTGAGATTTTCATGTGTACTCTGAGGTAAATATCTGTATTGCAGTAAGTCTACTTAGCATTGTTTACATGTATATGTAATTTGTAGAACAGATTGTGGATTGTGAGAGAATAATAATTAAACAGAAAGAAACCATGAATTTGATAGGGCATCAATGGGTGGAACACAAAGGGGCTTAAATCAAGGAGAAAAAAGGGAAATAATGTAAATACTGTACCCATTCAAATTAAATAGATAAATAAATAATTATTCAAGATAAAAGTGTATCACAATAGGATGCAAATAGGTATACAATCCCCAAATACCTAATTTTCAAATAGATCTGTGAAGATACACGGGAAACCTTGTCTTCCAACTTTTCAGAAAAGTCTAAATCACTGTAACCATATTTTCATGATGATATTCAGCAATATAGTCACATCTACTTTTTACTTGTTCATAGAAGTCTTACTTAACAATATCAATATGTGTGTCACTGAAAGTTTATACCTACATTGCCAATACCACAGGTAGAGATAGCGTGGGACATAATCCTGCTCAGGTCTAGGTGGATCGACTGGGTCATGATTCAGGCAGAACTGTAGTTTTGCCCCTTCCTCATCAACCATGTGTGTGACTCTACTAAAGTGGGTTTTTTCAGGTGTTTTGGAACCACATGTTAAGTTTATCTGTATTAGCAGAGAGAAAAATCTAGGTTTCTATAGCCATGTATATAACAGCCAGTACAAGAATAGATGCAAGAGTAATATAATTAAATTCTGTTAAAATGTTGACAATACACATCAGGAAATGAAAACAGAATCTTAGCTTTAATGACCTCACAAATAGATGAGTGGACTTCTTCCAAATACTGCTTTATTCTCTCACTGTAAGTTACTCCTGCCAATATTTAATTGATGTGATAAGAAATAATAAACATCATCACTGGATGGTGCAGAGGTGATATTTTTACTCATACTCTTTGATTGTGTTTTCAAGTTTAACATTACAAACCATTTTTGAATAAAAATATAACAAATACTATTTGACAGATGTAAATCGCATAGCTTCTAATCTCAAGTGCACAGTTTGGTAGAGTAAAAGAAACTACAGTGTAGCTTGTACTAATCTGACTTTCTTCTTTGCCAGGGGCTCTACCTTGACAAGAAAGTTGCCAGTTTGTCATTTGAAAAATAAGGATAAATCTTAATAGGATAGATGAGAAATGGACATAATGTGTATGGTTTAGCTATTTAGACCTGGTGCTATCATGATGAATAAGTATTAACTAGATTAAGTGACTGTTATCATGGGTATGGTATTAGTAAGTGAATATATCTGAGGAAATGAGCGAAAGGATGAGAATCCCAAGGATTACATATTTTAAACAAAATGAGCCAGTAAAATAAATGAGGACATTTGATTTCTGGCATTATCAGGTAATTCCATGTTGAAATTTTCTTCTCAGATACAATAGATCTCAGGTAATAGACTAATGTCATTATAATACCTAATTTTAGTTTCAAATATCATTTAAACTAACGCATGGAACAGCTTATCAAGTTAATAGTATTTAAGAGTAAGTGCTAGCTCACCGCACACAATTTGTCTTACATCAGTGATCAATAAATATACTTCTTATCCTAAATTTTGTTTAGAAATAGCAGTAATCATTGCAGTGCCATCCCCTAAAGCATATACATTTATTTTTAAAAAATAATACATATGACATGTATAAAGCTTCAGAAACATTTTCTTTTTGGTTTGCTTGTAATTTAAAAGACACCAGTGGGACTGGATAAAAGACTCTGTTTAAGATAATTTTTTCTGGAATTGTACCCAAACTTAGTTCTCAGTACATTCACATTACTTACTGCTTTTTGTAACTCCAGTTCCTAGTGATACAACACCCTGCCTTGACACTTTTGGAGAACTAGAGAGGCATTATCTTGATATAAGTAGTTAGAAGGTGTTGGCATACCATCCTTGAAAAAAAGTCAAGTAAAGAGAATTCTGAGTATATTTGAGCACACTCCAAGAGAGAGAGAAAATCTTGGGACCTCAGCTTCCTCAAATCACACAATAGTTTTGGAAATGTGTTTTTGTGCTCCTCCCAGGTAGACATGAGATTACTTCAGATTAGTCATTGTGTGCTATTGATATTTAAAAAATGTTAAAAATATTATTTGTGTGTATTTGCTATTATATACAGCTTGAACTTATAAGAACTTTAATCATGTGATCTTTCTAAACACTCAAATGAAAAGTTGTCTGAGGCTCTGCATTAAGATGGTTACTGCACAAGACTTTAGTTTGCATCATGTGTCAGCTCCATTCTCTGAAGGCCCACTCCTCTAGAGTGGAAACAATAAACTGTCTCAAATTATATTCATCCTCAAATATTTAAAATAATATTTAAAATAGCATGCTCTTCAGTATATGGGTGAAATCAACGAGATTGTAAAACTAGGCAATTGACACAGAATATTTTGTTCTCTGTTATTGATATACTGAAAAGAATAGTCCAGAATGAAGGGGTTCTCGCTAGTTAAAAATATGTATTTTGGCTCTTCTGCATGGACAGGCTCTGTGGGAGCCTTCTCAGCTTGGTTGATCACCTTCCTGGACCTGGGGGGAGTTGGGAGGACCTTAGTCTTAACATAGAGTAGGGAACCCTGATAGCTCCTTGGCCTGAAGAGGGAAGGAGGGGGGGTATGGGTGAAGGGAAGGGGAGGGAAGGGGGAGGAAAATGGGAGGAGATGGAAATTTTTAAATATAAAAAATAAACCAAAAAATTAAATAAAATAAAAAAATAAAGTTAACAAAATAAGAAAAAAATGAATATGTATTTTGGTGTTTAAAGAACACAATCCATTCAAATTCTTTATTACATACCTTAATGAACATATCATTTGAGGAGAATAAAACTTCCCCCTTTCTTTTTTATCACTTTTTAAATTTTTACTTCTTTTAATTAAATTATTGTTTCTTTTATTTACTCTTAATTATTTACTATTTTATTGAAAATAGTGTTCTCTCATAAATATATCCAAACTAGTTTCCCTGCTCTCCACTCCTCCTAGCTACTTCCCACTTTCCCCTTTTCCCTTCTTCAATCATCAACTATACATATTTGTATGTATATGGGTATATCTGTGTGTGTAGAAGCATGAAAATGTATATCAGTGCACAAATGACTGAAGGATATCCTCAAGGGTTGTACTCAGGAATGGCATCCACCTCCCCTCTTTTAAGGTAGTGTCTCACATTATCTTGGATCTCACAAATTAAACTAGCCTAACACTAGACTGACCAGTGAGTCTTAGAGGTCCTCCTATCTCTGCCTCCCAGAACTGGGATTGCAAGCATATACCACTCCTGATAGACTAGGAATCGCCAATC
Source organism: Arvicola amphibius (assembly GCF_903992535.2). Classification (NCBI taxonomy): domain Eukaryota; kingdom Metazoa; phylum Chordata; class Mammalia; order Rodentia; family Cricetidae; genus Arvicola; species Arvicola amphibius. Next base: position 74,951,455 of record NC_052058.2, read on the forward strand.
TGAGGTTCTTATGCTTGCAAGGCAAGCATTTGCATTTGTACATGTATCTATAACTATATCTATACATACATATATCTATAACTATATATATATATATATATACTGATAAAACATTATTAAGGTAACTTACTACATTTTAATAATTTTAGAGATGATTCCATTTGAAATACAATGGCCAGATCTCCTGTACTCTGTGACATATTATAGAGCTGTAGCATATTATTACACATTTACACAATATACTGACAAGGAAGACACGGTCATTTCCATCCCCCACTTGGCTTCCACCTTACATTCTAAATATTCTCTGGAAACAACTAAGTCCTTCTCCATTTCTAAGCTTGTTGTTCCAAGAACTCTAGTAGAATTATCTAAAATGTAACTTTTGAGGATTGACCATTTATGCTTAGTGTAATTCTGTGAAAGTTCATTGAGATTTCTTCCTGTATCAATAGCCTCTCATAGTAGTCTATTATGTTAAAGTTAGAGAATCACACTCTATTTAACCATTAAACCATTAAATAATATTTCAATAGTTTCAGATCTGTTTCATAACATGTAAAATTATTTTAATATGTGTATACACAAATACATTTACAGTTCTTTATTTCTCCAGAATAAAACCCCAGTTCTTGATTTTTAATGTTAAAAAGCAAAATAAAATCCCTTTTAAAATTGCTTTGATCTTTTACTTCATTATCACTATTCTTTTGGAAAAGAAAACAAACATTTCTATTTTCTTCATTAGCATAATTCAGTATATCAGATACTATATTTTAAGGATCTGCCATATTTAAATGAGGCCGCTTACATCTAAAACAATAAAATTATGATAAACAGATGATTAATTGTGCAAGCACACTCACTTATGAAAATGGTTATAAACATCCCAAGTCATATAGCATCCACAAATTTTAAAAACATTTAGTACAGTAATTTAGAATAAAATATTAGGGTAAATAAAAGACCAGCAAACAATGACTAAAACATTCCATCAGAATCCACTGTTGGAGAGGAGCACGAGGAGGGGATGGAGGGAGAAAAATAGAATCCTCTGTTCAAGTCTAATTTATTTGAGTTTCAATCACTTTTCTACAAAATAAATTTTTGCATGTAAAAAATTGGGCCCAATTTCTTTTACAGAAAATGAGATGATTGCCATTAAGGTAAATTACTTTATTCATTAATTTTACATTCCAGAAATTTTGCTGATTTCTAATATTAGAAGTGCTGTATCATAATTGAAACTTTTCTTCTGGATAATGGTTTTATTTTGATTATATCATTTGAGAAGTAAGAATGCAGCTCACAAGGAATCACACTTTGCATTATATGCTTTAAAAATATCCTTTTAGTTAAATACAGGCAACAGTGAATAATTGCAGTGAATATTGGTTTTACTGAGAAGAATGTTTGCCAACGTTTTTGTTAGATTTTTCCCCATGAGCCACTTTAATAAAATTTTCATGGTTTAGATTTGTATTTCAAAATCGTAACTGACAATATCACTGTGACTTAACTAACAAAAAACATGGAAATGCTAAAGGAAGTTATTTATATTTATAGCACACTAAGTATTAGTTTCTTTTATAAATGTTTGCTTGACTAGTTTGGCTTTCTAAAGCCTACGCTTTGTCTGGAGTTGCCTCTATTGCTGGATTCTCTGTCTTCTGACCTTTATCTCTAAGAACACAGTGAAACCTCCCTGGACAGCAGGAAATAAAGCCACTTTTCACTCAGATATACATTAGTTTCAAGCGTGCTTTCTTGGTAAAAGTTGTGTAGGCATTAGAAGAGAGCTGAAGAGGTGACCTCTTTACTCTCAGAATGCTTTGGTGAGGTACAGTTTGGGGCTCAAAGCCTCGGGGAACATTGACATTTCACCTTGGTATTTCCTAGCTTATTTTATAACAAATATTTCTTTAAATACCATTTATTTCACAGAAATTCTCTAATGTTTAACAAGTAAATATTCAAAATAATAATTGGTGATGTAAATTTAATGATAAAATAACCAATTAAGATTATTGCTGCAATTCTAATATTCTACTAAAATATTTGAAATACTTATATCTACAGATTATGTAAAATCTCCAAAATTTCTATGGAAAAATATCTTTTTTCTTAGATGGAATTTTCTATGTTCAGTTAAGTCATTATTTCTTTAAAGTTAAAGTTAAAATCTTCCAGCATTGGCACTGAAGCTTTCTTTTGGAAGTGGTCAGTAGTTAATATGGGTATCTATAACTCTTCAGAATCCTGAGTATATGCCATTAATGACTGTTTGGCCCTATGTAATAAATATACATTATATACATTATAATATATATATATGTGTGTGTGTGTATACATACATACATACATACATACATACATACATACATACACCTCTCCTATATGCCACCCAAGGCTCTGGTAACATCATAGAGGGAGTGGAAACAATAGAAGAACTGAAGGATGGGATGGTTTGTGATAAAATGTTTTGCGAGCATGACATAGTAGTTACTTTCATGACATCACTGCAACTGTGGTTATACACACAAGATCTGCACGGGTTTAACCTGATTATATTCCATCTGACATACTAATTGGATCCAGGAGTTACTGAAATCATAAGAGGACATAGCATATGAGAGGAAGATGTGTATAGACTGTCTATAACATTATAAGATGAATAGGAGAGGAGAGTTGCCCGTAGGTTTAACAAACATATATATGCTTGTATATGTATGCAATGTTGTTGAAGAATAGGTAAAAACTACTTTGAAGAAATAAAAAATGTGTATCATACATTTATAATTTAAAATGTTGTCATAGAGTAAGGCTATAATACAGAATGTTTCCAAACTCTATTCCTCTATTTATGTGTTTGTCAGAGACAAACTTCACCAAAAATATGACTTACCAGGGTAGGGGCATGGGGATTAGAAAAATTGTAAAGAGAAAGAAGATGTAAGTGAAAATAATAAAACAGAAAACATAGGGTAGTAACAGGAGGGAACTCCAGTGAGTACTGAAGTTACCCAGGTTTAATTTCCATTTGCTTAAAATACCCTGACCCCAAAAGGTTGGAATAGGATTAAAAAAAAAACTTTATTAATATGATACAAGAAAATGAACATACTAGTTGAAGGTGGGGGCAACACTCATAGTTAAACATTCTGTTGCTAGAACAAGACAAGCAAGGCTTACACCCAAGACCAAAACATTCTGTAGAAAAACAACTGCCTGGGTGGAATCCATTGTTATCTCCTTATGGGAGTAGGAACTTATTTGGATTCTTAGATTTTTGTTTTGAGTAGAAACAGATCTACGTCTATATTCCTGAAATACAAGGTCTGGATATTAGCCACACCTGTTGACAATAACCTTAAGAGAGCAGAATTCTCTGATCTAAATCTAGGTGGCACCTTTGTATGAGGTAGAAACAGAAATAATCTTGAAGGAACAGAAGTTTCAACTCTCTGAACTTTTGTCAGCTTGGAATGGCCACAACTTTGAGCAACCTGAAACTCTCTGACCTTCAGACAAGGTTCAAATAGGCTCACATTTTGGAGCCTCCACATGTGCTCAGTTATCTTAGTGATGTAGGAAAAAGCTTACAACAGATGAAGCATTTTCATCCTATGCTGGACTTCCTGCAAAACAGCTACAATGGGGAAGGGTTGAGCTGTGATCCTCAGATGAACCACTAATGGGAAGCAGGCCAGGTGCCTCATTGCCCAGAGAACGGTAATGAAATGTATCAGCACCTGCAGCTTCCATCTGCAGAATACATTTCATTCTAGCCCGAGCCCTCCTGGAGAATAGTGCTGGAACTCACATATGCTGACCTGTCCGACCACTGCAGTTCCACTGATGCTCTTTTAGGGTTATCCACACTAGCAACACAGAGGATGCTAAGAATCCCTATATGTTATGCATATTCATTCTGCATCATTGTTGTGCAAGAGAAACGTGGCAATAGTTGCTTGAATTCCGAAATTAATTTTGTGTTCACAAAACTCCCAGAGTCACAATATTTCAACAGAGGAAAAGTTTAAATACTTTTAAACCAAAGTTCAAACTAGTTCGTATTTTATGAAAAATATTTAATCATGTTCTGTGAGGAAAATGTAACAGACGTAAGTCTTGCATCGCCCAATAATGATGAAGGTTCACAGCTGTGTCTCTCACAGGACATAACCCTCTGAGGCTGGCGATAACCTTGCACTAAATGCTCCCATTTTTAGGAGGCTTCTGGATCACAATTACTAGGAAGTGAACCAGTACAAAAACAGTCTAAAAGTTTGTTCAAGCTTCAGAGTTCCCTGCAAGATCAGAACCTTCACAGATTTTCAGAATACAAGTAAAACATTTCTACTCAACTTTGCTTTCATTAATTTTTTTTCTGCAATTGTTACCCAAAGAAACCTCACTATAAAATTTCCCAAGTCACTCTTCTTCTTTTGCCAGAATGAATAGCTACCGGTTCATTATTATTAAAACATAAACTGTTTATTTAAAAAAAAAACAAATACCTTGACTAAGAGACTTGACAGATGTCAAAATAAAAATAGATTCATGTTGTGGTACTGTGTATTTGAATTTTTGCCATAACTCCTGTCTTATTTAATTACCAATACCATATCCTGTCTATCAAACCCAGAAGGAGATATCCTTCCACAGACATTTCTTTTAACTGAGTAAATTGATGGAGACATGGTTTATCTGTGCTTTAGTTTATGTTAGAGGAAAGATATTGATCTATGAGAGATTACTTTAGAATCTGTTCTGTTGGCAGAAGTGAAAGTGGATCATGTGTAGAAAGTAGAAGATAAACTGACTATGAGGATAGCAGGGTGTAGCTTTCATGAATTCTCATTTATCTTGGGATGGGAATACTGGAAGGTGAAAGTGATTTAGCAAGCAACATTCATAACTTTATTGAAATACACCAAGATGATTTTGCATGCTATGTATGCATAGCACTGTCCTATCAGAAGTGAATATGTTCTACTTCATACTTTCCAGGAAATGTCATGCAATAGAAAATCAAGTGACTCCTATAATTTTTAATAATGTTCTATACATAGAAACCCCCTAATAAAGAAAAAAATTAATACAAAGAAAAACCCAGATGTACCAACAAATTGCTGCTAGAACAATGAGGATTATAGAGTAACGGAGGATACAACATCAGTCTTCAAAATCACTATTCTTTTTATATAGCAAAAATAATTTTTAAAAAATTCTGTTTAATGTACCTCCCCAAAGAAATTCTACACCAGAACTCAACTAAGACAGCTAAAGAACTCTGTAATACATTTTGTTTAATTTTGTGTTTAGAGACAAGGATTTGTGTGTGTGTGTGTGTGTGTGTGTGTGTGTTCTTGACTCTCCTTCACCTAGATCTATTTTTAGTCCAGCCTAGCCTAAAACTCACAGAGATATGCCTGCCCCTGCCTCCAGAGTGCTAAGATTAAAGGTGCATGCTAGCCCTGCACAGTTTATAGTACAATGCTTAAATACTAATGAAGAACATACATACACACACACACACACACACACACACACACACACACACACACAAGCCTGCTCATGTTCATGGATTAGAATTTCTGAACTGCTAAAGTGTGATAATACCTGCATCTCCCAAAGCATTCTACAGATTCAGTGGGTTCACAACAAAATGTCATACTTTACATAATGAGGAGAGAACAATTTAAAATTCATTCAGAATTACAAAAGGTCCTGAATAGCTAAAGCAATCTTAGCAAAACAAACAAAGCTGGAAGCATTGGAAAATAGTATTTATCTTTTTAAATGAGGGGATAGAGTTTTAGCAGTGCAGTAGTAAAGCCCTTGCTTAGAATGTGAAGAAGGCTGAGCTTCATCCTACCCAATGAAATAAAAAAATAAGAAATATATAAATGTGCTACTATTACCATTTCTTTCTTTTTTTGTAATTGAGTAGTAGGCTAAAAACACAATATAAAGCTTAAAGACTTTGTAAAATATGAAGTAAACATTGCACATAATATGGCCAAGTATATGAGTCTATCTGTTACATGAGTGACATATAAAATAATATATGTTAATATACCTCTTGATATTAAGAATATGAATACACAAATAAATAGTTGTGTAGATAACAATAAATTTGAATCTAAATAATATAAATGTTTTTCTATAAATTCTAGCTTAGGTGAATTATTAAGAAATGGCTGGAGAAAAGTCTCAGCTGTTAAGATCATTTTTTCTACAAGAGTTCATATGTCAACACACCTATAAAAAGTCAGGAATATCTGCAAATGTCTGTCATACTAGCTATGGAGCAGGCAGAGAAAGGAAGATCCCTGGGGCTTGATAGCTTCCATGCAAGTTGTAATGTGAGTGTCAGATTTAAAGAGAAAAAGAAGTCTAAGAAAAATATACAGAGAGTTATGGACGTGGATTCTGGAAGATCTTACAAGCCGGCAATGGCATACACACACACACACACACACACAGACACACACACACACCACGTTAGCATGCATAACTAAAAAAGCAATTAATGTAAATTACCATAGCTAAAACATAATGTTTTAATAAACTGAAGTTTATCAGAACTTTCTATACTTACCATCCCAAACAGTACATGTCTCGCTTCTTTTATTGCGAAGTATAACCATGCCTGAAAAATAAAAGCAAAAGTCACAATATAAAGAAGAAAATTTTAAATGATATAAACAATAAAAGGATGAACAACTTTATCACAAAGTGGACACAGATGGAAATACACAATCAAATTTTAAATATTGTTAACCCGAGTCTTGTTCAGATGGACAATTTCATAGTGATTTTCTGTAATTGTTTCCCTGTCTGTGCTGTCATCGTAAGCTTCCTTCCACACTCTTCACATTCATACGTTCTCAAGAGAAGAGATTGGTTTTTTTCTTTCACTTCCTCTGCTTTTTCTATATTTGTTCCATCATATTAAATTTTGGTTAACGTACAATTAGCATTTGATAGCTACCTGTATAGTGTGGTATTTTGAGTGGTGAGTGTGTTTTGTTTGTTTAGGTTTTGTTTTAGTTTTGACATTCATCCTGGTTAATGTTCTTTGAGCTTTATAAATCTGTTTTGTGATTTCTGATACCAAGTTGGAGATATTTTATGTCAGTGTTGCTTCTAGTATTTCTTTATTCAGTTGTCTTCTTGTATTGCTGTTACAGAGACATTATATCTTATGTTGTTGAGTTACATACTGCAGTTTTGTTCTTGACTTTTACATGACCATGCATTTCCTAAAAGCTCAATCTCATGTCTCTGGTGTAATAGAAACCTTAGGAGTTGGAGGTCAGATGAGTAAGGTTAATGGATGGTGTGACTTGAAGAGAATATTAGGATTCCATCACTATTTTCCCTTTGTTTTTTAGCTATTAGGTTATGTTAGTGGAGCCCCCACCATCATGTACTTATTTTGTGCTGGAATGTTCAGCTTTACATCCAAATGGAATGATTCTAAATGATCATGGATTAAATTCTGAAGCCATGATATAAAATGAAACTTTTCTTCTTAAGAGGGATATATCGGGGCTGGAAACATGGATCATCTGATCACCTGCTTGTCAACGATGCAAAAAACCCTGGGTTTGGTCTGTAGCATCACATCAACTCACCATGGTTCCTGCTTTGGTCTCCATGCTCTACAGGCTGTTTTCCTAGATCAAATGTCAGGAATAACATCTCTCTCAGTGGGATGGACCTACCTATATTAATTAATAATGAAGAAAATGCCAACATACTTCATTACAAGCAATTGAATGGAGGCATTTTCTTAAACTGAGACATCCTTTCTAGCTTGTGTCAGATTGACAAAATTATAACCATGATGACCTGTTTTTAAAAAGTTATTTTTTCTCAGTTTTTTGTCACAATATTATAAGATTGACTTTTATGGAGAAATTGGGTATTCTAGGGGAAGGGATAATGTATATATGCATATATATGTGTCTGTTTGACAGCACATTTCATTGCTTTGATCTTTCAGGATATTCTATTAAAACTGTGATAGCAAGTTTTAATGTTGATTTGACACAGGCTAGAGTCATTTTGGAAGAGGAACCTCAATCAAGAAAATGACTGCACTGTATTGATCAAACCATATGAAAGGCAGACAAACCTTCAAGACAGAATTTTTATTCTGCCATGTTTGATATACCAAGACTATTATATTCAGTCTTACCTTTTCTTTCTTTTTACTTTCTTTCTTTCTCTTTTCTTCCTTCTTTCCTTCTTTCATTTGATATTTTATGACATTTTTGTTTAAAACAAAATTTAAATTTAAATATATTTGTTCATATTCCTTCCCTCCCCCAAGTCCTTCCAGATCTTCTTATCTTCCCTACCAACCGAACTTTAAGTTTACTCAAAACAGAAAAAAAAAACCACAATGCAACAACAAGCCCTCCTTAAATCAATAAAAACATAGCTACACCTAACATAAAATCAAACAGACTCTCAAAAATCCACCAAACTGTTACAAAATAAAACCATATAATAAAACAGTAGAGTCCATTGTATGGTAGTCAACTACTCCTGATCATGATGCCTTTCCCAGACTTACTGATATATCCAGCGTCACTCCATTGGAGAAAACTGACCTTTCCCTCCCCTACATGTTTAGATGCCAATAGAAGTCATAATCTTTAACTTAGTGGCTATGTTTTTATTTATTTATTCATTCATTTTTAAAAATATAACAAAGTAAAATATAATAAGATTAAACAAAAACTACCACATCCACGTAGGACAAGACAAACCCAGATATTAATGGTTAATGTGGCAGGGTCCACACAGCTTTGGACAATACCACCCCTGGGCTGGTGGTCCTTGGTGCAATAAGAAAGCACACTGACCACGTCATGAGGAGCAAGCCAGCAACCACTTCTCCATGGCCTCTTCATTATCTCCTACTACATCCTGTTTCCTACCCAGTGTGAGTTTCCTCAGTGATGAACCATTATGTGGAAGTCTAAGCCAAATAAACCCTTTCCTCCCAACTTGCTTTTGGTCATGATGTTTGATCACAGTAATGGAAGCCATAGGAAAGGCAGACACACCTGAAGACTGAATTTTTATTCTGCCATGTCTGGTATACCAAGATTATTATATTCAGTCTTACCTAGTGATATGTTTAGTCTCTAAAATTTCTTTGTACTTTTTCCTACAATTTCATTTTCTTGATGACACTTTTCACCTGACCTTACAGACTGTGTACTCTGTCTATTCCATCCTTTATCATTTTTCACATCTGTGTAAAGTATTTCTCTAGCCTGACAAACACTGAAATATGTGAGTCTGGCTCTGGTTCTGACTTGCTATCTTCCATCTATTTTCTGCATGTTAGTGTGTCTTATACATTTTTCTTGTTAGCAGGTGACTGTTCCTGAGAAAAAGAAGCTTCTGTCTAGAGGCCTAAAGTGCATTAAAATGACATGGAGCAAGAGGAAGCCTCCTACAGCCCCGTGATTCAGTTAGTAATTTTAAAGCACCTTTGTTTAAGCTTCACAAATCCTTTTCAGTTTTCTTTAGGTCCAGAAATATAAGACAGGATAGATAAAGTAGCCCTTCTCTCATATCAATTATGTTTTGATAGATGCCCAATAAGAAATGCTATATTTAAAACCTCCTGTTTTACTTTGTTAGATTTCCCTTATCATGTTTTTTTTTTTTTAATATAGGTGTTGTTAGGAAGCAACAAATGACTTAATGTATTTCAAAGTGTTTGCAATTTTATTCGTTAAAATAACCAAGTCAATCTCTTTAGTATAAAATTTAGAAAATTGTGGGTACAACTTAAATAGCCTTCCTACTGAAGATTAACTTCTCAGAGATGTTTCAAGTGAACTGTGATTTGTGTTTCTTACCATGGAGCATGTTTCTACTGGGAAATACCCGGTGTAGTGTTGCTCACTGTATTCCCTTGTTTCTATCCATTTATAAAGATAGCCCTTTCCATGACCTCATTCTTTTCATATATTTCAGTGTTGCTGACTTGTTGTTATTTTCAGCTTTGTATTTATTTTTGTGATAGAGTGGGAATCACACAGTTTTTGAACCATACAAATCAGACAAGAAAACATATAAGGTAAAATTTGTAATGAAGCTGAATATTTAAACAAGGAAATGATTGTCAAAGAGCCACAGAAATGAGTAGACCACAGATTAAAAAATATGTTAATTAGCGTGTCCATGATGTCAGAAAAAAAATCAACTTTATTGCTTTGTTTAATTTCCTGAAAATTCATGAAAATGTAAGTCCTGATTTGAGGACTAAATTAGTTTTACCCCCTCTTTAATCCCTTAAGATCAAAATACTATAAAAAATTAAGTTAAAGCATGAAATAAATGTTGGTTTTATCTCTGAAGAGATATTCAGGTACATGGAACTAGTCATTATCACATGATAATTTATATAGAATTTTTGATGATTTATGAAGTTATAATATCAAGTAAATAAGTTTTCATTTCCTTGAGTTTATGTCTTTATTCCTGTTAAATGTTTTATACCCAAGAACATCATAAAATCCAGATATATTTTTAGTGATTTAAAAAATATTTCTCCTTCTATTTATAGTTTTTATTATACATAATTAAGAATGAACAGGGTGAACAGGTGGTGGTGGTGACACAGGCCTTTAATCCCAGCATTTGGGGGACAGACACAGGGAGATCTCTGAGTTAGAGGCTAGCCTGGACCACAAGAGCTAGTTCAAGAACAGGGTCCAAAGCTACAGAGAAACCCTGTCTCAAAAAAAAAAAAAAAAAAAAAAAAAAAAAAAAAAAAAAGAATGAGTAGGACACCCACAGTTTAATCTCTCTATTGTTCATGGAGTGGAAAATGGTGGGTGTTTCATGAAAGATAAACTTGCAATTATATTAACAAAAATGATATTAATAGATATATCATGTTAGGCATTTAGTTAAAACATGAAACTTGAATAAGTAGATAGGAAATGAAGATTATGGAGATATGGATTTCAGAGGGCATTTACATCAATGTGGAACAGATTAAGGAACTGATGTGTGAAATATATATTTTAAAAATAACTCCAATCACAAAAATACTGATGGTACTATGCTAAACATTTTTAAAGAACAGGAATTCCAAAGAGAAAATTTTCGCTTGAATGGATATGTTACTTTAAAAGAAATTATATTTAAAGTAAAAAACATTATTATCAAATAAACAAACATGTTACATTTTAATTTCTATATAAATTATTACAAGGAAATAAATTTAGAATTTTATGAAAAACATATTTATCAGAATTCCTTTATTTTGAGAAATAATTTAATTCCTATTTTTCATCAATGGTAAATAATAGGAGTTGTATGTATTTTCGTTCTACTTTACTAAAGCTATAATTTGTCAAAAAATTATAAGAATTTACTCTAGGAATTTAGTATGTTAGATGTCCATCTAAGTTTTTCAACAAATCTAATTAAAATATGCCAAAAACTCTAATAAAAATTCATCAGAAATCAGTGTCTGTGCATGGATTCTAATGAAAAGAGGTGCTGCTGAATTTTTACTCTATTTCCATGTAAATGTATTCTAATTCATGCTTGTGCTGAGAATATAAAGTATTATTCAAGTACAGGCAGCAGCCTCAAGCATGGTGTTCAGGAAAGACAGATCTTGAAATGTAAATGAATACGTTACTCCATGGGTCTCACAGAGAAATCGAGAGCCTCAAATTTTGATGAAACTTTATGATGCAATTTAAGAACACAGTGATCCTCTTTTTAGTGGCGCCTCCTAGGCTGTCGGCTGTGTGAAGATGAAGCTGAATATCTCCTTCCCTGCCACCAGCTGCCAGAAGCTCATCGAAGTCGACGATGAACGCAAGCTTTCGACCTTCTATGAGAAGCGCATGGCCACGGAAGTGGCTGCCAATGCCCTGGGTGAAGAGTGGAAGGGTTACGTGGTCTGAATCAGGGGCGACAATGACAAACAAGGTTTTCCCATGAAACAAGGTGCCCTGACCCATGGCAGAGTGCGCCTGCTGTTGAGTAAGGGGCATTCTTGTTATAGACCAAGGAGAACTGGAAAGAGGAAGTGCAAATCTGTCCGAGGATGCATTGTGGATGCCAATCGGAGTGTTCTCAACTTGGTTATTGTAAAAGAGAAAAGAAAAAAAAGAAAAAAAAAAAAGGAGAGAAGGATATTCCTGGACTGACAGATACTACTGTGCCTCGTCGGTTAGGACCTAAAAGAGTTAGCAGAATCCGGAAGCTTTTTAATCTTTCTAAAGAAGATGACGTCTGCCAGTACGTTGTCAGAAAGCCTTTAAATAATGAAGGTAAGAAGCCCAGGACCAAGGCACCCAAGATTCAGCGTCTTGTGACTTCACATGTCCTGCAACACAAACGCTGGTGTATTGCTCTGAAGAAGCAACGAACAAAGAAAAACAAGGAGGAGGCTGCAGAATATGCTAAAATTTTGGCCAAGAGAATGAAGGAAGCCAAGGAAAAGCGCCAGGAACAGATTGCTGAGAGGTGAAGGCTGTCCTCGCTGAGAGCTTCTACTTCTAAGCCTGAGTCCAGTCAAAAATAAGTCTATAAGGATAACAAATGAATGATCAGACCTTGAAAAAAAAAGAACACAGTGATAAAGATGGGATGGAATGAAATGGATGATTAAAACACTAAAGGGAAGCAATAATATGGAATAACATGAAAATTTCTTATGGATAAAGAGTACTAACATAAATATTTTTAGACAAATATGTTACCTGTTACTCAAACTTGACAACAGTCCTATTCGAAACAAACTGGTTCTCCATTAAATATTCTGTAGTCTGCTTATCTACCTACCTTCTTGTCTGCCTACTTATTTGCCTTCTTAACATCTAGCTTTCATTTATCTCTGTTTCCAATTATCCATTCATCTTAAGCCTATCTAGGTAGACTTTTTCTTTTTAGTACATGTATTTATCTATAAATTTATTTAGCATATCAATCTCAGTTTCGCCTCTCTACTCTCAATTTCTTCCCTTATCTTCTTTCTAACCCCTCATCCAATCTTCCTCCATTTCTATTCAGAAAATAGAAGTCCTTCTATGAATGTCAACAAAACAGAAGTCAAATTATCATTATTCACAGATTCACAAATTATTCGCATATGATAGCATATGCAAATTATTCGCATATGATAGCAACGTCACTACTGGGAATTCCTAAAACTGATAAACACCATTATTAAAGTGGCTAGATACAAGGTTAAATAAAAAACTCAATACCTCTCATATATACAAATCTGACTGAGGGAAGAAAAAGCAAAGAATGAACACTGTAGTGGCATTTCATTTGTATTTTCATAAAGAAAATTTGCCTAAGATCAGAGAGTAATACAGTCCCAAGGGTCAGCCTTACAGACCCTTGTAACACACCTGTAATCCCAGTAACCACATTAATGTGCTTTAGGAACCAGATTTTACATGCCTTTAATTCTAGTGGTGCAAACAGTTATTCCCCACCCTAGTCAGAAATATAAAATGGGAAAAACAACTCACAGTCTCATTCTGAGATTCCTGGAGGCTAGAAAGCCATTTTGGACTGAGATCGAGATCAGTGGCTGTGTGTTTTGCTTTTAAGATCTGCAGGTTGAATCCCTTTTCTCTCTCTGAGTTTTCATTAATCATGCTTCAGAACATCCTTTAAAATATACTCAGATAATATAAAATATCTTGGTGTTAATCTAACCAATTAAATAAAAGGCTGTATTTTAAGAACATCAACGTTTTGAAGTAAGAAGTTGAAGAAAATATCAGAAAATGGAAAGATCTCCCATGCTCATGGATTTGTAGGATTAACATACTAAAAATGGCCATTTTACCAAAGTAGTCCACATAGTCAAATCACCCCCCATTAAAATCCCAACACGGTTCTTTAAAGACTTTAAAACAATAATTCTCAACTTTATATGGAAACAGAAAAACCCAGATAACTAAAGAAAATCCTGTACAAATAAAAAAATTGCAAAGTTATCACCATCCCTGCTTTTATTCTATGCTATAGAGGTATAGTAATTAAAATCACATAAACAACAAGGTATTGTCATAAAAACAGACAGATGGATCAATGGAATTTTATAAATAACCAGATATAAATCCACACACCTATGTACACCTAATTTTCAAGAAGCCAAAAATAAAAAAATGGAAAAAAGAAAACATCTTCAACAAAAGGTTCTGTTATAACTGGGTGTGGATGTGTAGAAGAATGCACATAGTTCTATATCTATCTCCCTTACAAAATTATTAAGCAAAAGAAACAGAGATATGAGCCATACTTCACTCCAAAAGGGGAGAAGTTTAGCAACAGACATCACTAACATGATGTAAGGAATAGGTTCCTTTTGCTTAATAATTCTAATCCTCATGTTTCTACCCTGGAGCGTATGATTTTTTTTGAGGCTGGTCTTCAATAGATTTGATTACATTGATCCACTTGTCTGTATTCATGCCAATACAATTAAGTTTTTATGACTGTAGCTCTATGGTAGAGATTGAAATCAGAGTTGGTGATACCCCTGGAAGTTCTTTTATTGTAAAAAAAAAAATGTTAGCTATCCAGGAATTTTTGTTTTTCCATATGAAGCTGAGTAGTACCTAAAAATAATTGTATTAGAAATTTGATGGGAATTTCTTTGACTCTGTAGATTGCTTTGGTAAGATATATGTTCTTTCTATGTTAATTTTACCAAGTCATGAACATGGGAGATTTTTGCATCTTCTGGTATCTTCTTCAATTTACTTCTCTAAGACTTGAAGTTTTCATCACACAGGTGTTTTACAAGATATTTTATATTAATTGTGACTATTATAAGGGTGTTGGTTTCCTGATTTTGATTTGCATAATCGCAAATGATAAATGCTAAACTTTTTTTTTCTTTTTTTAAAATCTTGTAACCTGCCACATCTCTGAAAGTGTTTTTCAGCTATAGAAGTTCCCTGGTAGATATGAAATATACTTCACTCCAAAAGGGGAGGAGGTTAGCAACAGACTTCATTAACATGATATAAGGAATAGACTTGAATTCTACAACCTTTAGTCCAGGATGAGCAGCTCCACCTCTGTTCACAAAATACTAATTAACCACACCCTATACAGGCACTTTGAAAATAAAAATGATGATTTCTCAGAAAATTGGGAATTTATCTATCTCAAGATGCAGCTATCCCACTCTTGGCATATACCCGAAGAACTCTCCCATGGATACTTGTTCAACTATGTTCATAGCAGCTTTCTTCATAATAAACATAACTGGAGACAACCAAGATGTATATTTACTTAAGGGGGTATTAAACAGTTGCTAAAAGCAATGGCATTATGAAATTTGTAGCTAAATCTATGGAACTTGAAAAAGATCATCCAGAGTAAATTAATCTAGACACAGAAAGAAACATATGTTAGGTACTCACTTATAAGTGGAAAATAGCTGCAAAATAAAACATAATCATGTAATGGTCCACAGACCAAGGAAGGTTAAGTAACAACAAGCAGGGCCAAAGTGGAGATGTAGTGCCCTCCCTGGATAGGTGAAATTGATTTTTCTGTTGGGCTGGAGGCAGGTGGGGGTTGGTTGGGAACAAGATGGATCAATCAGGGGAAAAAACAAATACTGGGAGAAAAGACTAAATGGGGAGGCATTTAGGGGAAAGGTGGAAACAGTACAATGTAAACTCCATGGAATCTATGATAGTAACACTAGCAAAGACTCTTAGGAATGGGGAAAAAGGAGCCTGAAAGCCACTTTTTACAACCACGCAAGTCCTAAAGTGGAGACACTGGGACACCATCTAAGCCACAATATGTTTGATCTACTGTTCGACCTACCTACAGAGTGTTCTGGGAAAGAAGCTGAGCAGAATTCTCAACAAAATAGGAAAACTTAACACAACACCTGATGAGAGCACATGCAGAGTCTCACAGTAAAACATTAGACTGAGCTTGAAGAGTCCAGCAGGAAAGGGGAAAGGAAGCATTGAAGGAATCTGAGAGTTCAGGGACACCCGAGGAGCAGAAGGAGAGAGAACATGAGAAAGAAAGTCAGGAACGTGAGGGGTGCATTCACTCATGGAGACGGTGGGACAGAACTAATGGGAGATCACCAACTCCAGATGGAATGGGACTGATGGATCATGCGACCAAACCCGTCTCTCTGAATGTGGCCAACAGCGGGGGCTGACTGAGAAGCAAAGGACAATGGCGCTGGGCTCTGATTCTTCTGCATGGACGGGCTCTGTGGGAGCCTTCTCAGCTTGGTCGATCACCTTCCTGGACCTGGGGGGAGTTGGGAGGACCTTGGTCTTAGCATAGAGTAGGGAACCCTGATGGCTCCTTGGCCTTGAGAGGGAGGGAGGGGAGGTATGGGTGGAGGGGAGGGGAGGGAAGGGGGAGGAGGAGGGGAGGAGATGGAAATTTTTTAAATATAAAAAAATAAACCATGAGAAAAAAAAAAAAAAGACCTCTGCTCCCAAGAAAAAAAAAAAGAAAATAGGGACCATAAAATCAATAGGCAGGGACTCAGTGGGGCTTGAAGAGATCAGTGAGCCTGTAAAGATCTAATTGAGGTCCTCTGCATATTTATTATGGCTGAGTAACTTTGTGTTTCTGTGGAATTCAAAATAGTAAAATGGGGCATTTCCTGACTCTTTTCCCACTTGTGGAACCCTTTTCTTCCTACTTGGTTTCCTCGTCCATATGATGTAATGGCATATGCCAAGTTTTATTGTAGTATGTTATGCTGCATTTGGTTGATGTACCTGGGAGGCCTGGTCTTTTCTGATGGAAGACAAAGGGGCCTGAATCTGCAAAAGAGGGGAGGTGGAGGAAAAGACTGGGAGTCGGAAGGAGGGGAAACTGTGGATGGTATGTGATGTAATATATGCAATATATGAAAGAAGAATAATATAAGAAAAAGAAGAACTAATATTGTAAAAAATTGATGGAGGAGGGTCATTTGTCTATGTGTTACTTTTATTGGTTAATAAAGAAACTGCCTTGGTCCTTTGATAGGACAGAAAATTAGGTAGGAGGAGTAGACAGAACAGAACTATGAGAGAAAGAAAGCAGAGTCAGGCCGACGCCTCAGGCAGTCGCCATGCCTCTCCTCTCCGAAACAGCAGGTTAAGATCTCTCCTGGTAAGCGAACACCTCGTGGTGCTACAGATTACTAAATATGGGTTAAAGCAAGATGTGAGAATTAGCCAGTAAGAGGCTGAAACTAATGGGCCAGGCAGTGTTTAAATGAATACAGTTTGTGTGTTATTTCAGGTATAAAGCTAGCCGGGTGGCAGGACGCAGCTCCTTCTACAAAAAAATTACCTTGTTATCAAAATCATCCTATAGATTCTAAGTAAACTCATCAGAATTCCAGAGCTGCTTCTTGCAGAAATTGAAAAAATACTAAAATTTATATAAAAGCATGGTATGAAAGGTGAAGGACAGACAAACAGACCTGAGCAAATGAGTTAGACAGTATCACATCCTATTTTTAGTTGTTCTGCAGAGACATAGTTATAAAAATAGCATGGCCTAACACAAAGACTGACAGGTATATTGATACAGTAGAATAGTGGCTCAGATATAATTTCATATAACTCCTACTATCTGATTTTTGACAAAGATGCCAGAAATATACATTTGAGAAAGGGCAGCATCTTCAGCAAATAGGGCATTGAAACTCATTTGAATTAAATATAATGGAAGAGGAGATGATGTGTCTTTTCTTTTTAATCAGAAAACCTACAGCTATATAGCAATCTTATTATTTTTAGGGCAGTTCAAAATGTCAAATCTCCACCCAGGGTCAAGAGACATCACTCATCATACATTCTTTTCACCAGCTACCACAGTCCTTCAATTTAAATTCTTGCCTTTTATAAGTTCCATAGAATGAGAAAGTGACCTACCCTAAATGACCTTCAAATTGTCTACTGCTAATATCTATCTCTCTAACAATTTGATGTAGAGAGTGGACACTGCTGATGTACAGACAGAGTTGTGAATCTCATTTAATGTAAAATCCCTCTTATATTACAAAGGAAATACTGTTCTAAAACTTAAAAGAGACTAGTATAAGGCAAAATGCGGATAGAAGAGCAACATGCTTAAGAATATAAGGATATTGAAGGAATAACTTCCTCTATTATATTTTCCAGTATCTATCATCTAACATCCCATCCATTAGAAAGTTGAAATCAGTTAGTTACCTGCCTTGTTCATTTATGAATTTTTTTCTTTAGAAATCATGATTATCTACCTTCATCCTATTTTTTCTCTTCACTTAAACTGAAGAGACAGAGAACTTTGATGATTTCATACCTTCAAGGTTCTCTCTCCCCCCACAATATTTTTATTTCCCTATTTGCCCATATTTCCCCTATCTTTTCCTAAAATTCCCCATTTAAATCTAGTAAATTTCCATTAATTTCCCCATGTGTTTATTTTTTCAGTTGCTTTAGTTTTCTTTATGAGGTTGAAAACCGGAATAGTCCCCTGTGATTCTCCTAACAAGTAAAGTTGTATGTAAATATAGTCACTTTTTCTGCACCTCAGATATAATTAACCCATCACATTTTCTTGCTCTCTGTATTAGATTTCTTGGTAAGTTCATTTTCTTCCACTGGATTAGCCACAAAGGTAAATTGGGCCACCATTTTGAAATGGAAGAACAGAATGAGCATACAATCCGAGAGGATGCTAACAATGTTCATTTTTCAGAAAGCTCTTTCCATGCATACATTACAAAATAGAAGAACTGAGAAATGTAAGAACCAGCGAGACAATTTCTTGTTTGAAATCTAAGGTTGGCAGTCAGAAGCCCTCAATTCCAATATACATCTTAGGCAAATCTTGGTTAATAAAAAATAATAATAACCCTTTCTGACTTTTTGTTTAGTTCAGACCCTTAACAGATTTCATAATCATTACTATGTTGTTGAAATTGAAGGTAGTTCTATTTACTGATTAAAATGTTAAGATATTGAGAAACATTGTCATAGATACAGTCAAAAATAATATTTTAAGCTATTTTGCTGTCATATAGTCCGATCAAGTACAAACATGGAATTAATAAATATGCCATGTCCCACATAAATATGAAAAATAACTTCTTTATAATCTAAAACACAGAATCTACTATACTAATCTCCATATTGGAGAACTTAAATTCAATTTCAGTTTGAACTGTTTTGTAAATGGAGGCAGAGCTTTTCTTTTGTTCTGATTACCTGGTCATAAATAATCACACAAAAGCTTAGATTAATTACTGAATACTTGGCAGACCATTTAGGCTTATTAGCTCTTATAACTTATATTAACCCATTCTGATTAATTAATTAATTAATGTACTTTATTTCTTATCATAACTAAGGAAAACTATAACTATAAATACTTCAACTTCATCAAAGACTCCAGAAGGTTCTAATATTACCTAAGTAAACAGGAAGTTCATTGTAAGCAACTTCCAAAATTCTAGAAATGACAGAGACATCTCATTGCCTGGACAGTCACCCGAAGTTCTTCTGAAACATTGGGGCATCCAATCTTCAGCCCACAGACCTATATATCCAGAAGAATTTTCCATGAAGCAGGAGATTTCAAAGACAGTTCAATCACTTTCTCTTGTATCCTGCAGCATGTCTCCCACACTCTTTCATAAAACAGCAGCCCTGAAGGATCATCTCACCTTTAGTCAAGTTCAGCAGTCATTTTTCTGTGGGTGCTGCATGTCCAGTTCAGCAGTTCAGACAAGAGCAGTATCTTGCCCAAATGGCTAACCAACTCCATAAGGAGCCTCTTCAATGTCCATCATCTTTTCTAAGTAGCTTGGTGCTGCCGGGAGCAGACGTGTCTCATTGTGATGAAAAGTACTAAGTTATTAAAACATTTTAAATGCCATATTCTGAAGGTCTCTGAAAGATTTGAATAATACCTATCTAACTGAAATATACCTTTATACATCTAGAAAATCCAAGACGACTAAAAACCTGACTATTAAAGATGACTCTTTATTAATTTATATTTCTTAATTATAAATGAGCGGCACAATCACAATACCTTAATCAAGATCAGAAATACATATACATATAACAAAATTGACCTTAAATTTGCATCAATAAACCAAGATCCATATCAATGCAAATCATTCATTCCTATATCATATCCCTTTAAATGTAAATAAACATTTATAGACAATATATGGGAATATAGGTGTAGTTTTGTCCATACTGAATCACACTGTTTGGTGGCACTATTAATCAGTTCTTTCCTGGTGTATACTGTGATCTGGGTTCATCTCAGTCAGCAGTTGGGTGAAGTAATTTTTTGAGGGTGTTCATAGCGACATTTCAAGGGGTCGTGGTTTATCATACCATTTTGGTATAGAAACAATCAACAGGTTCTCATCTTCTGTGAAAACAAAAGAAGAACCTCTTTTATAAAGCAACTTATTCTAGACCCAAATTCTAAAATCAAGATACCTTTACAACATACATGCTGGATTAGCTTAGCAGCCCATACAATGAAATTTCTCTCTGTGCTTAGCTTCTTCACAGTCAAAATTTCAAAGAAACCACAATAATATGCATAATCCAGACTCTCTGTGAATTTTACATTTTTATGTGGCTTGTTTCTAATGTATTACTTTTTAATATTTATTTTATTATTTTTATTTCTTTAATCTATTACTATCTATCTGTACTCTGTCACTATAAAGACTTTACCCCTTTTTAAAGCATTAACTTCATTTTATAACTCTGTATATTCTCTTTCTTCTCTCTCTCAAGCTTACATACATTTATTCAACACTGTAACCCATTTTATTACACAGTTGTTTATTGTCTTCATCTTTAAATTATATAGGTATTAAGAATTATAGATCGATAGTCATCTGTTTGTCATACTTATAGTTAGACTAATCAGGTTCTTTAGATACATAGAAATTATATTCTGCATAGACAGATAATCTTCAACCACTTCAAAGAGCTGTAAAAAATGGCCTTTAAATGACTTAGCATTCTGTTGAAGTGAGACACAATTGCTTCTGGCAGCACTGATCTATTCCCGAGAAAATGTTGAGCACTGAAAACACTCTACTAGGACCTAAGAAACAAGTGGTATCACTATCCTAATATCTTATAAAATAGATTTCAAATTAAAACCAATCAGAAGAGATGGAGGGCACTTTATACTCATAACAGGAACAATCCATCAAGATGAAGTCTCAATCCTGACCACATATGTTCCTAATACAAGAGCACACATTAGTGACTTAATAACACACCTGAAAGTGCTAGAACAAAAAGAAGCAGATGCAACCAGGAGGAATAGAAGACAGGAAATTATCAAATTGAGGGCTGAAATCAATAAAATAGAAACAAAAGAAACAATACAAAGAATCAATGAAACAAATAGCTGGTTCTTTGAGAAGATC
Source organism: Arvicola amphibius (assembly GCF_903992535.2). Taxonomy (NCBI): domain Eukaryota; kingdom Metazoa; phylum Chordata; class Mammalia; order Rodentia; family Cricetidae; genus Arvicola; species Arvicola amphibius. Next base: position 74,972,930 of record NC_052058.2, read on the forward strand.
AACAGAATAGACAAACCCTTATCCAAACTAATCAAAAGGCAGAGAAAGAACATCCAAATTAACAAATTCAGAAGTGAAAAGAGGGCCATAACAACAGACACTGAGGAAATTCAGAGAATCATTAGGTCATACTGCAAAAACCTGTACTCCACAAAATTTGAAAGTGTAAAAGAAATGGATGATGTTTTAGATAGATACCACATACCAAAATTAAATCAAGACCAGTTGAACAATTTAAATGGACATATAAAATGCAAGGAAATAGAATCTGTCACTAAAAAAAGCCCAGTGCTGGATAGTTTTAGTGCAGAATTCTACAGAACACATCACAAAAATCATCCATCATAATCAAGTCAGCTTCATCCCAGAGATGCAGGGATGGTTCAAGATGTGAAAATCTATCAATGTAATCTATCATATAAATAAACTGAAAACAAAAAAAATATGGTAATTTCATTAAATGCTGAAAAACATTTTTAAAAATCCAACTCTCCTTCATGATAAAGGTCTTGGAGAGATCAGGGATGTGAGGAACATATCTAAACATATTAAAAGCAATATACAACAAGCCAACAGCCAACATAAAATTAAATGGAGAGAAATCCAAAGCAATTCCACTAAAATCAGGAACAAGACAAGCCTGTCCACACTCTCCATATCTCTTCAACATCGTTCTTGAAGTTCTTGATATATCAATAAGAATACAAAAGGAGATCAAGGAGAATCAAATTTGAAAGTAAAAAATTAAGCTTTTATTATTTGCAGATGATAGAATAGTATATATGGAAGAGATGCCCAAACGTCTACTAGAAAACTCCAACAGTTGATAAATGCCTTCAGTAATGTGGCAGGATATAAGATCAACTCTCAAAAAGTCAGTAGCCCTCCTATATACAAATGATAAAGAAGCTAAAAAAGAAATCAGGAAACATCACCTTTCACAATAATCAGAAATAACATAAAAAATATATCGGGGAAGCACTAACCAAGGAAGTGAAAGTTCTATTTGACAAGAACTTTAAGTCTTTAAAGAAAGAAATTGAAAAGGATACCAGAAAATAGAAAGATCTTCCATGCTCTTGGATTGGTAGGATCAACATAGTACATACGAAAAAGTGAAAAATTTTATTGGTATTATTTATAAAGTAATAAAAAATTCAATATAAAAGTTAAAAAATGAAGCTTTTATATAATTAGGTTTGTTTCTCCATGTAGTATGGTCTGAGTATATGTTACCTTCCGAAATAGGGTCTTACTTGAAAGTTATAGTGTATAAAAAATAGAATTGTCTATAGCCAGTAATGTTCCAATTAAGGGATCTTATTATTCTAAAAGAGCTAATATAACCCTGGCATTGGACATTTCATTTGTTATCCTGTCAGGTCTAGTAAGTGCATTGTTACCCCCATTGTAAAGCAACCCTATTTTTTCAATTTATCTCAAACCATCTCTCTCTCTCTCTCTCTCTCTCTCTCTCTCTCTCTCACACACACACACAATCTCTCTATATGTGTGTTTGGGTAGAACTTTAGAAATATTCTATAGTCCTTGTTTTCCATATCATTGTTTTTCAAATGGTCTATAGCTCTTTAACTGTCTCCATTTTCCATCCTGTACCCTTCCTTTTCTCCCACTATTTAATTCTTCCTACTCTAATATTCCCCCTTAACACTCTTATACCTCTGCATTTTATCTCTCCTCTCTTAAAAGACAACTTTTATAAACCCTTACTAATACCTTGATCTCTATGTTTATTCATATACTTATATGAAGACTCAAATGAGAATCAAGAGACTCCCATATTGATACATTTCTTTTTTTTTTTTTTGCCTTTGATATTTTTTTTTTATTTCTTCAATTTTTATTACCAGGAATGACTGAAATAAAAAATATAATTGAGTCCCATCATTATTGTCATTATGGAAATGGCTTTAAGAGAAAACTGGTCAGATGAATATTATTGCTTCCCACTTTTTCAACTGGTAAATAGTTGCCACTGATAAAACAGACAAGCCCACCAGAGAATCTGTCCAGAATGTTCAAGATATGGTGTAGTATACAACGTGCCTGTTCTCGGGGAGAACACCTACGACATAATTATGTGTACTTCTTGATCTCATCATACAAGACAAGCACAAAGGCACCACCCATGCCCCTGAGGACGTTGGACCATGCACCCTTGAAAAAGGCCTTGCTTCCTTCATCACGAGCAATCTTCCTCCAGCAGTCGATCGTGCCTGTATACATGATGTCAGTTCCTTTGCGTCCTGACTGCATCATCATACGATGGTGAACAGTGTCAAAGGGATAGGAAGTCAAGCCAGCGACAGCAGTGACAGACTGTGCAATCATCCAGCTGATGAAGATATGAGTGTTCTTGGGATCTGGAAGCATTCCCTTTGCAGTGTCATAGATGCCAAAGTAGGCAGCTCGGTAGATGATAATGCCCTGGACTGACACATTAAAGCCTTGGTACAGGCCCCTAATCCCATCAGATTTGTAGATCTTAACCAGGCAGTCACCAAGGCCTTTGAATTCCCTTTCAGCTCCAGCTTTGCCCACATCAGCTGCTAGACGGGTACGGGCAAAATCAAGGGGGTACACAAAGCACAAGGATTGGCCCCAGCGGCACCACCTGATGCCAGGTTCCCTGCAAAGTAGCGCCAAAACTGGGTCCTCTTGTCCATACCACCCAAAAAGATCTGCTTGTATTTATCTTTGAAGGCAAAGCTGAGAGCCTGGGTGGGGAAGTATCTGATGACATTGGCCAGGTTAGCACGCCAGAAGGACAGGACTCCCTGTTCCTTGGGGATACGAACCACGCAGTCTATAATGCCCTTGTATTGCTTATCTGCCGTGATTTGCTTGCTGGCATGCTGCACCAGCAGCAGCTTGACCCGCTCGATGTGCGCTACCGCCGTCTTGGAGATGGCCGCGGCCACTCCACCTGCCAAGAAGTCCTTGGCGAAGGACACAGCGGCATCTGTCATGTTGAAAGAGAAAGAAAAGGCAGAGGAGCACGGAACGGGACTAGCTTGACAACCGGCTTTGACTCCTGGACTCTGGGTTGATACATTTCTTTAGCTTTCTAAATCTTATAATCTGTTTGTCTACTTTAAAATGGAGTGTTTCAGTTTGGTAGAAATAAATATAAAACATTCCATTCTTTTCTCTGGCATTTGAGTTTTTCTTTCCCATATTCTACAATGTTCTCTGAACACTGTAGAGGATTTTATATGTCTGAGAAAGTTATTTGATGTATAACTGAATACTGAACTACTATATCAAAACAACAAATCACTTATCTCAGCAGTTTAATTAGTTATGAATCTCTACAATAACTACTGTCTACTGCTGACAAGTTTTCCCACTAAGACTATGACTACAATAAACATTGGAATTTGACTCAACAGCATTACGATTTGTAACAGTGTTTTATTTCACATATATGCTGGATACTCTCCTTCAAATCCATTAGTTATAATTTCTACTGTTCATACAGATGTATTTATAAATTTGTGAGCACTTGTAGATTTACATAATTTAATCTTATGGAGGTCTACCTGCTTTCTACTTCAGTAAGGGTCAGTTAATCTTAACATTCAGTAATTTAAAAGTTAGGAAGATCTAATATAAGATGAAAAATATTTGTGTTTATTATTTCATCAAAAAGTGATATTGGTTATAGCAAGACGAATGGTAGTTACTACGTTATTTGGTGTTGTAGTTCTGTTGTTCTCTCAGAGCTCTCCCATATCCTCATCCTTAGGAAGCCCTTCATGGTTTCTGTACACAATCACTTGATTGAAGTGATCATAAGAGACAAGTGAGAAATGTTAACCTACCGAGCATGCCTCTGGAACAGTAACTACTATTCTTATAAACTATGCAATAACTTCCTTCATTCCATCAGCCTCACAAAACTACTAGAAGGCTCCATGCCAGGCAAATGTCCCATAGTCACAGAAAACATTGTTATAGTATAGAAATATACATAGCATACTCACAACAATATATATATTCCTTTGGCAAACTGCATCATTTTTACTTGTTGTACTTTTATTTCCCATTCCTTTAACCTTTTGATGAACAGTTTTCCAGATTTTAAATCACAGAATTACGCCTTTTTAAAAAAATCCAGTAGGGGGGGGCTGGAGAGATGGCTCAGTGGTTAAGAGCATTGCCTGCTCTTCCAAAGGTCCTGAGTTCAATTCCCAGCAATCACATGGTGGCTCACAACTATCTGTAATGAGGCCTGTAGGAAGAATACTGTATACATAATAAACAAATAAATAAAAATATAAAAAAATCCAGTAGGTCTATTTTTCCTCAAATCTTGTCATATTTGGTCATGAATAGTTCTGACAAAATCCTTGGGCATACTTTGTTGCTTTTGTAATCCACCTTTTATTGATTTAGTAATTTAATAACATGATTTTCATGCTAATCTAAGTAATTCAGGTGTGTTAGATTCCATTGTGGGGCATGATAAAGCCATGGAAGCCCCCATTATTTTCCTGAGATCCATGTTTGGTGAGTTCTCTTTGAATTATTTTGTGAACAGTTTTATTAGGCGAAGAAAACTAAGCATCAAACATGTCTATGCACATTCCCCTTTCCTCAGCAAGGAGTGTATTTCTTATGTTCTCATCTACTTCTTAATAGCCACAAGATCTCTGCTGGTAACAAACTAGTAGAGGAATGCATCTTATGTGACAATTCATCAAAGGCTGATCTCCCTCATAACTCAAATCTCAGTTTCATTTCAAATACTGAAAAATGGCTGGCTATAACTCTTGACTTCTCTGTCTGCTTAGTTTTGATAGATTGTCATTCATCCACATGTCACACAGTTTTGTAAATTACATTGTGATTATGTTTTTTACATTCCTTTTCCAAAATTGGTTCTTAATTTAGGACTTCACTTCCATACTCATTATATTTTTTTCTGCTCTGGGCCCTTTTAAGACTCCAATCTATAGGCTCAAATATTGGTTTTCTTTTCCTTTATATTAAAGAAGATTTGGTCCTTTAATCCTAGCACTCAGGAGGCAGAGGCAGGCAAATCTCTGGGAGTTCGAGGCCAACCTTGTCTACAAGAGCTAGTTCTGGGATGGACACCAAAGCTACCAAGAAACTTGTCTGCAAAATAGAAAAAGGAGGAGAAGGAGAAGGAGGATGAGGAGGAGGAGGAGGAGGAGGAGGAGGAGGAGGAGGAGAAGAAGAAGAAGAAGAAGAAGAAGAAGAAGAAGAAGAAGAAGAAGAAGAAGAAGAAGAAGAAGAAGAAGAAGAAAGAAGATTTGGTCCAAGAGATAACTTCTATCTTTCTGTCTGCTTTGGACTCTTTCTTTTCAGCAGCATCAGATTTACACTTTAGCTTCCATGTTTTTGATCCCAAGAAGAGCCCTGGAGCTCAGGTCTACATTTTGTTCTCTTTTCTTTGTGTCCCACCACGTTTAAGAAATTCCATCCCAAGCCGGGCAGTGGAGGCGCACGCCTTTAATACCAGCACTTGGGAAGCAGAGGCAGGCGGATCTCTGTGAGTTCGAGACCAGCTCGGTCTACAAGAGCTAGTTCCAGGACAGGCTCCAAAGCTACAGAGAAACCCTGTCTCAAAAAAACAAAAAAAGAAAAAGAAATTCCATCCCAACAGTGACATCTCATCTTCAATTTCTCCAATGTTTCTTGCAAAATCAAAGTCAAATGTAGAGAGTAGAGTCCATATGACTTTTCTATATTATAATTTATTCCTTACGTGGACAAATAATTTCTGGGTATGCAGTTGGACTTCATATGCACTCCCTACCATGAAGTTTGCAGTTTTTACCTAGTCAACATGTATGACCTAGCTATACTAATAGTTTTCTATGGTATAGGGTGGTATATTAGATTTAAGCCTGGGTCTTCAGATGTTTGGGCCACGTGTGCTTGTATTGTTACTTGTTTCTTACATCAGTCTTGGTTTATCCCTGAGAACCAACCAGGAACTCTCTATATTAGAGACTGAGAGAAAACAATGAGAGAAAAGCTTTTTCACCTGCTAGCCAAGATGCTCAGCTTATTGCCTACTCCTTTCCATGGATATAGAGAACTCTTTCTCAAAAACAAGATTAATAATATCCTCGACCCAAGGCAAAACTAAAAAAATCTGAGAAAATGATGGGTTATGTAAATAATGATTTTATGTGCAAATTTTGAGGAAGATATTAGTAGGCGAATTTATTAATGGGATAAATACTCAACTATTCTTTGTTAGCAAATGATGAAGCCTCTCTTCTACTTATAGAAGGGATTATAACTTCAAAATATTTATGAATTACAATATTTTAACCTTGTATAGTCTGTTGTTTTAGTTAACTTGTGTCATAAGAAGTGAGACAAATTTTTGTTGGGCAATATGTGTGTTGCTGTATATTGAGAATTCACAGTTTATTGAAGATTTCAACAATATTTTTGCTTGGAGTAGAGAAATAACATAAACTCTTCTTGGTCTCCTGGGTAATTTGTATGATGTATTTTTTATTTAGTTTATTTCCCAGAAGCTATATTTTATACAAGTGAGCTACTTTTGATTATTAATTATATAAACTATAAGTAACACAATTTTTATTGAAAATAATGCTTCACATATTTTAATCACCTTAATCTAAATTTTAAATAACTGTATATTAAGCAAGCATTGCTTTATATTCTGTAATATCAGTAGTTTTATTTTTTGCTTTATTTTTTTTTTTTTTTTTTTTTTTTTTTTTTTCCTCATGGTTTATTTTTTTTATATTTAAAAATTTCCATCTCCTGCCCTCCTCCTCCCCCTTCCCTCCCCTCCTCCTCCCCCTTCCCTCCCCTCCTTCTCCCCCTTCCCTCCCCTCCCCTCCACCCATACCTCCCCTCCCTCCCTCTCAAGTCCAAGGAGCCATCAGGGTTCCCCACTCTATGCTAAGACCAAGGTCCTCCCAACTCCCACCAGGTCCAGGAAGGTGATCGGCCAAGCTGAGAAGGCTCCCACAGAGCCCGTCCATGCAGAAGAATCAGAGCCCAGAGCCATTGTCCTTTGCTTCTCAGTCAGCCCCCGCTGTTGGCCACATTCAGAAGGACGGGTTTGGTCGCATGTTCCATCAGTCCAATTCCAACTGGAGTTGGTGATCTCCCATTAGTTCTGTCCCACCGTCTCCATGAGTGAACGCACCCCTCACGGTCCTGACTTTCTTTCTCATGTTCTCTCTCCTTCTGCTCCTCATCAGGACCTTGGGAGCTCAGTTCAGTGCTCCAATGTGGGGCTCTGTCATTTTCTTCATCTATCGTCAGGTGGAGGTTCTTCAAATACGTGGCACAATCAGTAGGAACTCTGTCAACAAATGATGCTGATGCTGAGATTCACCAATAGCCTGGTGCCTTCACAATGAACACGACTGGGGTGAACCTGACAATTCCAGTAGTTAAGACACTGGCAACTTGGTCGTGTGCACAGACTCCTGGGAAATTCAGCAACATTCTCAACCTTCCAATAGCCAAGTGAAATCTCGTTGGCTTCATTGCTTCTTCTTCTTTCCCCTCTCGTTCCTGACTTTCTCCCTCATGTTCTCGCTCCTTCTGCTCCTCATCAGGACCTTGGGAGCTCAGTCCAGTGCGCCAATGTGGGGCTCAGTCACCTTCCCCATCTGTCGCCAGATGGAGGTTCCCTCACGGTCCTGACTTTCTTTCTCATGTTCTCTCTCCTTCTGCTCCTCATCCGGACCTTGGGGGCTCAGTCCGGTGCTCCCATGTGGGGCTCTGTCATTTTCTTCATCTATCGTCAGATGGAGGTTCTATGGTGATATGCAAGAAATTCATCAGTATGGCTATAGGAACTGGCCTTTTCAGGCTCCCTCTCCTCAGCTGCCCAAGGAACTAGCTGGGGGCGTCTCCCTGGAAACCTGGGATCCCCACTAGGGTCAAGTCTCTTGACAACCCTCAGGTAGCTCCTTAAATTAAGATATATGCTTCCCTGCTCCCATATCTACCCTTCCTATATCCCAAGCACCCCATTCCTCTGAGCTCCCCCGGTTCTCCCCTTCACACTTTTCTCTCCCCATCTTCCCTTGGCCCAGTCTTGCCCAACCCTCAAGTTCCCAATTTTGCCTGGCGATCGTGTCTACTTCCAATATCCAGGAGGATTACTATATCTTTTTTTAGGAGTTCACCTTCTTATTATCTTCTCAAGGATCCCAAATTTATAGGCTCAATGTCCTTTAATTATGGCTAGAAACCGACTATGAGTGAGTACATCCCATGTTCATCTTTATGGGTCTGGGTTACCTCACTCAGAATAGTGTTTTCTATTTCCATCCATTTGCATGCAAAATTCAAGATGTCATTGTTTTTTACCGCTGAGTAGTATTCTAGCATGTATATATTCCACAGTTTCTTCATCCATTCTTCCACTGAAGGGCATCTAGGTTGTTTCCAGGATCTGGCTATTACAAATAATGCTGCTATGAAGATAGATGAGCATATGCTTTTGTTGTATGATTGGGCATCTCTTGGGTAGATTCCCAAGAGTGGAATTGCTGGATCCTGGGGTAGGTTGATCCCGAATTTCCTGAGAAACCGCCACACTGCTTTCCAAAGTGGTTGCACAAGTTTGCATTCCCACCAGCAATGGATGAGTGTACCCCTTACCCCACAACCTCTCCAGCAAAGGTTATTATTGGTGTTTTGGATTTTAGCCAATCTGACAGGTGTAAGATGATATCTCAAAGTTGTTTTGATTTGCATTTCCCTGATAGCTAGGGAGGTTGAGCATGACCTTAAGTGTCTTTTGGCCATTCGAACTTCTTCTGTTGAGAATTCTCTGTTCAATTCAGCACCCCATTTTTTAATTGGGTTAATTGGCATTTTGCCGTCTAGTCTCTTGAGTTCCTTATATATTTTAGAGATCAGACCTTTGTCAGTTGCAGGGTTGGTGAAGATCTTTTCCCAGTCAGTAGGCTGCCTTTGTGTCTTAGTGACAATGTCCTTTGCTTTACAGAAGCTGCTCAACTTCAGGAGGTCCCATTTATTCAATGTTGCCCTTAAAGTCTGTGCAGCTGGGGTTATGCGTAGGAAACGGTTCCCTGTGCCCATTTGTTGTAGAGTACTTCCCACTTTCTCCTCTATCAAGCTCAATGTGTTCAAATTAATATTGAGGTCTTTAATCCATTTGGACTTGAGTTTTGTGCATGGTGATAGATATGGATCTACTTTCATTCTTCTACAGGTTGACATCCAGTTATGCCAGCACCATTTGTTGAAGATGCCCTCTTTCTTCCATTGTGTACTTTTGGCTCCTTTATCAAAAATCAGGTGTTCATAGGTTTGTGGTTTAAGATCCGGGTCTTCTATACGATTCCATTGGTCAACTTCTCTGTTTTTATGCCAATACCAAGCTGTTTTCAATACTGTAGCTTTGTAATAGAGTTTGAAGTCAGGGATGGTAATGCCTCCAGAAGAACCTTTATTGTATAAGATTTTTTTGGCTATCCTGGGTTTCTTGTTTTTCCATATAAAGTTGATTATTGTCCTCTCAATCTCTGTGAAGAATTTTAATGGGACCTTGATTGGGATTGCATTGAATCTATAGATTGCTTTTGGAAGAATTGCCATTTTTACTATGTTGATCCTCCCAATCCACGAGCAGGGGAGATCCTTCCATTTTCTGGTATCCTCTTCAATTTCTTTCTTCAAAGACTTAAAGTTCTTGTCAAATAAATCCTTCAGTTCCTTGGTTAGCGATACTCCCAGATATCTTATGCTATTTGTGGCTATTGTGAAAGGTGATACTTCTCTGATTTCCCTCTCTGCTTCCTTATCCTTTGTGTATAAAAGGGCGACTGATTTTTTGGAGTTGATCTTGTAACCTGCCACGTTACTGAAGGAGTTTATCAGCTGTAGGAGTTCTTTGGTGGAGTTTTTGGGGTCGCTTATGTATACTATCATATCATCTGCAAATAATGAAAGTTTAACTTCTTCCTTTCCAAATTGAATCCCCTTGATTCCCTTATGTTGTCTTATTGCTATTGCTAGAACTTCAAGCACTATATTGAAGAGATAAGGAGAGAGTGGACAGCCTTGTCGTGTTCCTGAATTTAGTGGGATAGCCTTGAGTTTCTCTCCATTTAGTTTGATGTTAGCTGTCGGCTTGCTGTAAATAGCTTTTATTATATTTAGGAATGACCCTTGTATCCCTAATCTCTCCAAGACCTTTATCATAAAAGGGTGCTGAATTTTGTCAAATGCTTTTTCAGCATCTAATGAGATGACCATATGGTTTTTTTCCTTCAGTTTATTTATATGATGGATTACATTGATAGATTTTCGTATGTTGAACCAGCCCTGCATCTCTGGGATGAAGCCTACTTGATCGTAATGGATAATTTTTCTAATGTGTTCTTGGATTCGGTTTGCCAGTATTTTATTGAGAATTTTTGCATCAATGTTCATGAGTGAGATTGGCCTGTAATTCTCTTTCTTGGTTGAGTCTTTGTGTGGTTTAGGTATCAGGGTAACTGTAGCTTCATAGAAGGAATTTGGCAGTGACTCTTGCGTTTCTATATTATGAAATACCTTAAGGAGTATAGGTATTAGGTCTTCTTGGAAGTTCTGGTAGAATTCCGCATTGAAACCATCTGGTCCTGGGCTCTTTTTGGTAGGGAGGTTTCTGATAACAGTTTCTAATTCTTCGCGACTAACAGGACGATTTAGAGCATTTACCTGGTCCTGGTTTAACTTTGGTATATGGTATTTATCTAAAAAACTGTCCATTTCTTTTACATTTTCCAATTTTGTGGCATACAGGCTTTTGTAGTAAGATCTAATGATTCTCTGAATTTCCTCTGTGTCTGTGGTTATGTCCCCCTTTTCATTTCTGATCTTATTAATTTGCGTGTTCTCCCTCTGCTGTTTGATTAGTTTGGCTAAGGGTTTGTCAATCTTGTTGATTTTCTCCAAGAACCAGCTTCTTGTTTCATTGATTCTTTGGATTGTTTTCTGTGTTTCTATTTTGTTAATTTCTGCCCTCAATTTGATTATTTCCAGTCTTCTACTTCTCCTAGGTGAGTCTGCTTCTTTTTTTTCCAGAGCTTTCAGGTGTGCTGTTAAGTCACCAATGAGCGCTTTCTCCGTTTTCTTTAAGTGGGCACTTAGGGCTATGAACTTTCCTCTTAGCACTGCTTTCATTGTGTCCCATAGGTTTGAGTATGTTGTGTCTTTGTTTTCATTAAATTCAAGAAAGACTTTAATTTCTTTCTTTATTTCTTCCTTGACCCAGGTGTGGGTCAGTAGTTGACTGTTCAGTTTCCATGAGTTTGTGGGCTTTCTGGGGGTAGCATTGTTGTTGAATTCTAATTTTAATCCATGGTGATCCGATAAGACACAGGTGGTTACTAATATTTTTTTGTAACTGTGGAAGTTTGCTTTGTTACCAAGTATATGGTCAATTTTCGAAAAGGTTCCATGAGCCGCGGAGAAGAAGGTATATTCTTTCCTATTTGGGTGGAATGTTCTATAGATGTCTGTTAAGTCCATTTGGTTCATTACCTCCATTAAGTCTTTCAATTCTCTGTTAGGTTTCTGTCTGATTGACCTGTCCATTGGTGAGAGAGGAGTGTTGAAGTCTCCAACTATTAGTGTGTGTGGTTTGATGGCTGCCTTGAGTTCTAGAAGTGTTTCTTTTACATAAGTGGGAGCTTTTATATTAGGGGCATAGATATTCAGGATTGAGACTTCATTCTGATGGATTTTTCCTGTTATGAGTATAAAGTGTCCCTTTCCATCTCTTCTGATTGATTTTAGTTTGAAGTCAACTTTGTTGGAAATTAGTATGGCCACACCCGCTTGTTTCTTAGGGCCATTTGCTTGATAAACCTTTTCCCAACCCTTTACTCTGAGTAGGTGTCTGTCTTTGTGGTTGAGGTGTGTTTCTTGTAAACAGCAAAATGTTGGATTCTGTTTTCGTATCCAGTCTCTTAGCCTGTGCCTTTTTATAGGTGAATTGAGTCCATTGATATTAAGTGATATTAATGACCAGTGGTTGTTAACTTCAGTCATTTTTAGTAGTAGAGTTTGTGTGTTTCCCTTCTTCTAGTTGTGCTGGTGAAGGGTCGCTAGATGCCTGAGTTATTGTGGGCATTGTTGGACTCCTTGGTTTGTGATTTTCCTTCTATTACTTTCTGCAAGGCTGGATTTGTGGCTGCGTATTGTTTAAATCTGTTTTTGTCCTGGAATATCTTGTTTTCTCCATCAATGGTGAATGCAAGCTTTGCTGGGTATAATAGTCTAGGCTTGCATCCATGTTCCCTAAGTGTCTGTAGCACATCTATCCAAGCTCTTCTGGCTTTCATGGTTTCCATTGAGAAATCAGGTGTAATTCTGATAGGTTTCCCTTTATATGTTACTTGACCATTTTCCTTTGCAGCTCTTAATATCTGTTCTTTATTCTGTATGTTTTGTATATTGTATATACTGTATATTAAGCAAGCATTGCTTTATATTCTGTAATATCAGTAGTTTTATTTTTTGCTTTATTTTTTTAATTTCTTGATCAACTTTTTTACTTTGATCATTCTTCACTACCACAAACTAAGATGCTACTTTCAACATGAGTTTAAAACAATAACTCACATATATATGAATAAATTTAGTTAATATAAGCCTAGCTGCTATTCTTATTGTACTGTTTAGAAATTTTATCTTCAAGTCATTAAATTTATATTTTTTAAAAAAGAGGGTAGTTATTGCTTTGATATAATCAATCTATCTTTGATTGTACTTGATTCTGCTCCACAAGAAGACTTGAGTTTTAATACCCAGCATTGTAAACCTGAACAACATCCATAGCTGAGGAAATTACAGTCCCTAGGGAGGAATTTACTTGCTTAGCTAATTCATCATGGATCCAAGTTGCTTTCTAATTATTTGTCTATACTCAAAGAGCTATGCTATTCTAAGAATTAATAAAAACAACTTTCTCTTTTAGGGAAATCATAGTGAGTCTAAAGAAGAGGTAATCATCAAGGGAAAAGGATGGAAATTATTTAAGAGCTGAAAGATAAAGCAAACTCTTTGAAATGTTACTTTCTAGGCATTCCATATCCAAAGCAGTTATGATCTCACAACAACGGTACTTGTCTGCAAAAGACAAACACAAAACCAAGTCCACAAACAATATATCATAGATCTGAGAAAAAGTCAAGAGGCTCTACTCCTCCATTCTATAGTATTGATTACTGATGAGTTCATGGAAGAAGTAATTTTTTTCTTTTTTATTACTTTATAAATAATACCAATCAAAATTTCCACTTCCTCCCCTCTTCCCACTTCCCTCCTGCTCCTCCACACCCCCTCCAGTCCTGAGAGAGAGCAAGGTACCCTGCACTGTGGGAAGCCCAAGGTCCTCCTCCAGGCTTAGCAAGGTATGCATCCAAATAGAATAGGATTACCAAAAAGCCAGTACATGTAGTAGAGACAAATCTCAGTGCCATTATCAATGGCTTCTCAGTCTGACCCAATTATCAGCCCCATTCAGAGGGTCCAGTTTGATCCCATGCTCGTTCATTCCCAGGTGAGCTGGATTTGGTGAGCTCCCATTAGCTCAGGCGCACTGTCTCACTGTCTCAGTGAGTGGTCCTGACTTCCTTGCTCATATTCTCCCTCCTTCTGCTTTTCAACTGAACCTTGGGAGCTAAGTCCAGTTCTCCAGCGTGGGTCTCTGTCTCTATCTCCATCTGTAGCTGGATGAAGGTTCTATGGTGGTATTCAAGGTCGTCATCAGTCTGACTATGGGACAAGGACAGTTCAGGCACCCTCTCTTCCACTGCCCAGGGTGCTAGCTGGGCATACCCGTGGACTCTTGGGAACCCCTCCAGAGTCAACCATTCCACTTCCCCAAACTCTCCCCAACCCTCCTCTTCTCCCCTCTCTCTCCCCTTCTCCCCTTCCCCTACCACACCCCACTCCCATGCTCCCAACTTTTGCCTGGAGATCTTGTCTGATTCCAATTTCCAGGAGGATCTATATATGTTTTATTCTGGATTCACCTTATTACTTAGCTTCTTTAGGATCACAAACTAAAGGCTCAATGTCCTTTGTTTTTGGCTAGAATACACTAATGAGTGAGTACATACCACGTTCATATTTTTGGGTCTGGGTTATCTTACTCAAGATAGTGTTTTCTATTTCCATCTTTTTGCATGCAAATTCAAGATGTTATTGTTTTTTGTACCACTGAGTAGTACTCTAATGTGTAGATGTGCCACACTTTATTTATCCATTCTTCTATTGAGGGGCATCTAGGTTGTTTCATGGTTCTGGCTATTACAAATAATTCTGCTATGAAAATAGTTGAACAAATAATTTTGTACTATGATTGGACATCTCTTGGGTATATTCCCAAGAGTGGTATTGCTAGATACTGAGGTAGGTTGACTCCCAATTTTCTGAGAAACCAGCACACTTATTTCCAAAGTGGTTGCACAAGTTTGTATTCCCAACAGCAATGGAAGAGTATTCTCCTTACTCTGCATCCTCTCCAGCATAAGATATCATTGGTATTTTTGATTTTAGCCATTCTGACAGGTATGAGATGGTATCTCAAAGATTTGCACTTCCCGGATAGCTAAGAAAGTTGAACATGTCCTTAAGTATCTTTTGGCCCTTTGAAATTCTTCTCTTGAGAATTCTCTGTTCAGTTCAGTACCCCAATTTTAATTGGGTTATTTAGAATTTTAATATCTAGTTTTTTGAGTTCTTTATGTATTTTAGAGATCCAACCTTTGTCTGATGTGGGATTGGTGAAGATCTTCTTCCATTTAGTAAGTTGCCTTTTTGTGTTAATGATTGTGTCCTTTGCTTTACAGAAGCTTCTCAGTTTCAGGAGGTCTCATTTATTCATTGTTGCACTTATTGTCTGTACTACTGGGGTTATAAATATGAAGCAGCCTCCTGTGCTCATGTATTGCAGGCTATTTCCCACTTTATCTTCTATCATGTTCAGTGTGGTAAGATGTATATTGAGGTCTATAATCCATTTGGACTTGAGTTTTGTACATGGTGATAGATATGGATCTATTTTCATTCTTCTACAGGTTGACATCCAGTTATGCCAGCACCATTTGTTAAAGATGCTTTCTTTTTTCCATTGTATAATTTTAGCTTCTTTGACAAAAATAAGGTGTTCTATAGATTCAATGCAATCCCCATCAAATTCCCAACAAAATTCTTCACAGACTTTGAGAACAATAATCAACTTTATATGGAAAAGCAAAAAAACCCAGGATAGACAAAGCAATTCTATACAATAAAGGAACTTCTGGAGGCATTACCATCCCTAACATCAAACTCTATTACAGAGCTACAGTAATGAAAACAGCTTGATATTGACATAAAAAGAGAGACATTGACCAATGGAATTGAATCAAAGACCTGGATATTAATCCACAAACCTATGAACCCAAATCAATGTGCCTCTCTGTGGAGTGAATGGGAGCTGGGGTGAGGTGTTAGGTGGAAGGAAGAGGAAGAGGTAAGTAGAAACTGGGATTGGTATGTAAAATAAAAGATTGTTTGTTTTCTGTTTAAATAAATAAATAAATAAATACTAAAATAAAAATTATTTGGTTTAATTAGACATATGGTTCACTAATACAGTGATAGAGTGTTTAAGATGTACCAGGTCTAGGGTTCAACCCTCAACACTATGGAAGGAAGGCAGAAGAAAAAAATACATAAAGAGTGCAAAGTGAGTGAGTATGCAGATATGTGTGTGTGTATGTGTGTATGGGAGAGAGAGAGAAAGAGAGAGTGAGAAAGAAAAAGAGAGAGAATATCTTTTTTATATTTATACACTTTCAGTCAATGGTGACACCATCCACTATTGTAGGAAAGCCTTTTGTTCATTTCCCAGCTGCCCATACTCCCAAAGTAATCACACAGAAACTGTATTAATTAAATTACTGCTTAGCCCATTAGATCTAGCTTCTTATTTCCTAACTCTTTTTTTTTCTTTTTTCTTTTTTTGGTTTTTCGAGACAGGGTTTCTCTGCAGCTTTTTTAGAGCCTGTCCTGGAACTAGCTCTTGTAGACCAGGCTGGCCTTGAACTCACAGAGATCCGCCTACCTCTGCCTCCCGAGTGCTGGGATTAAAGACATGCGCCACCTCCGCCCGGCTCTTATTTCCTAACTCTTATATCTTAATTTAACCCATCTCCATTAATCTGTGAATCATCATAAGGTCAGTGGCCTACCAGCAAAATTTCAGTGTGTCTGTCTCCAGTGGAGGTTCTATGGCTTCTTCCTGACTCTGCTTTCTTCCTCCAAGCATTCAGTTTAGTTATCCCTGCCTAGCTAAGTTCTGCCCTGCTGTAGGTTCAAAGCTATAGGTTTAAAGCAGTTTCTTTATTCATTAATGGTAATCACAGCATACAGAGGGGAATCTCATATCATCTCCCCCTTTCTTTTAAAATAAAAAGGATGTTTTGCCGGGCGGTGGTGGCGCATGCCTTTAATCCCAGCACTCGGGAGGCAGAGGCAGGCGGATCTCTGTGAGTTTGAGGCCAGCCTGATCTACAAGAGCTAGTTGCAGGACAGGCTCTAAAAAAAAGCTGCAGAGAAACCCTGTCTCGAAAAACCAAAAAAAGAAAAAAAATTAAAAAAAAAAATAAAAAGGATGTTTTAACTTTAACATAGTAAAATTACATATAACAAAACAGGTATCAAACCAGAATTACAGTTACAATATTTATATCTACTTTATCTTTTATCATAACTAAGGAAAACTATAACTACAACTATAAATTCTTCAACTCCATCAAGGACTCCAGGAGGATATAATATTACCTAAGTAAACAGGCAGTGCATTGCAAGCAACATCCAAAACTCTAGAATTGACAGAGATATCTCACTGTCTTGACTGGCACTCAAAGTTCTTCTGTATCATTGGGACTTCTTTATTCAGTCTACTGGTCCATAGTATCCAGCAGACTTTCAAAGAAGCAGGAAATTTCAAAGACAGGACAGTTTGCCAGTTACTTTCTTCTGTATCCTGCAGAATGTTTCACAGACTCTTTCATGAAGCAGGAAGCTGAAGGATTGTCTCACCTTTAGGCAAGTTCAGCAATTATTTCTCTGTGGGTTATGCATGTCCAGTTAAGCAATCCAGACAAAAGCAGTTTCTTGTCCAAATGACCAGCAAACTGCATAAGGAGCCTCTTGGATGTCCACCATCCTCTTGAAGTAGACTGGTGCTGCTAGGAGCATATATGTCTCACTGTCATAAAAAGCCCTTTGTTCTTAAAACATTTTAAATGCCATGTTCTGAATATCTCTGAAAGATTTGAAGAATACCTATTTAACTGAAATATATCTCTGAACATCTAGAAACCTGAGTACGAGCTTGACTATTATAGATGATTATTTATTAACATATATTTTTAATTATACATTACACTTTAAATGAGCTAGAAAAACATAATACCTTAATCAAGAGCAGAAATATGCATCAATAGACCAAGATACATACTAACACAAACCATTCATTTCTATATCATATCCCTCTTCAAATGTAAACAAACATATGTAAACAATATTTGGTACTTTGGACATAGTTCTCTCCAAACTGCTTTCTGCTGTTTGCTGGGTGATGTAATTTTTTGGGGGTGTTCACAGTGACCTTTCAGTGGATCTTGGTCCATCAAACCACATTAGTCTGGAAGGATTCCACAGGTTCTCATCCACTGTGGAAACAAAACAAACCCTCCTTTTCAAAGCAACATATCCTTAGACCCAAATTTTGAAGATAAGATACTTTTAAAGTATATATGTTGGTTACTTAGCTCCTTCACAGTCAAAAAAAAATCAAAGAAAACACAATAATATACACAATCCATACTCTCTATGTATATTCCATCTTTATATAACTTTTACTTTTCTGCAAGTTTAATATTTATTTTATTATCTTTATTCCTTTATTCTTTTTCTTCTCTCTCCCAAGTCTCTGTAAAGTTTTTAAATACACTGTGTCTTATTTAGAAATTTTTTATGTCTGTATCTGTCCTATTTTGTATCTGTAATTCTTTTTTGTCCAGGAGCATTTTTTAAAATATTAAGCAGGAACTAAGGCTGCTATATCTTTTAGCTCTGCCCAGTCAAACATGGTGGGGCAGATGTCTGTTTAGCATGAGCCATGCTCACAGCCTCGTTTTCAGGCATTTAGCACATCTATGTAGCTATTAAGTAAGTTGTAGCAGTCAGCTCACAAACCCCATTTAAATGTTTGGTAGCTGGACCTCATCAAAGTTCATACTAGCTGCAAGGCCCCTGAAGCTGCAGCCATTTCAAAACCACATGGCTTTTTTTTTCCTACTGCTACTTAATCAGGAAGGCCTCTCATAAGAGAGCTGCAGCAAGCTGCCAGGTGAAAAAATGTGGTGAAACTTTGTTGGTTTGTGTCTAGCTTTCTCAGGTTTATTTTGGATATAGTCGACCACATTGGTGTGCCAATTTGTTGTAGGAAGGCTGATTGTTCATTTTCTGGCTGCTCAGACTACCAGAATAATCACCCCAAACTGTATCAGTTAAATTACTGCTTGCTCCATTAGCTCTAGTTTCTTATTTGCTAACTCTTACATCTTAACCCATCTCCATTAATCTATGAATCACCAATAGGTCGTGGCCCCTAACAACAAAATTTCAGCATGTCTGTCTCTGGTGGAGGTTTCATGGCTTCCTCCTGAATCTGCCTTCTTCCTCCCAGCACTCAGTTTAGTTTTCGTCACCTAGCTATAATATATATATATATATATATATATATATATATATATATATATATATATATATATATATGGTAGTTCTGTCCTACTATAGGTCCAAAGCAGTTTCTTTATTCATTAATATTAACCACAGCATACAGAAAGGAATCCCACATAAATCCACTGAGATACTCTTGCCATATTATATTATTTACCCCCTCACCATACACACAAGTCATGTTTATTCAGTGTGCAATAAACAGACCATACCATTCAGCCTATCATATAAGTGCTGCAGCATTGTGTTTTGTTTAATCTGTTGGGAATCTAGTTTAATTTCATTTAAAATAAATGCAGAACTGAAATATTTGCTCATCATTTCAAATACTTGTTGACTATATAAGCTTATATTATATTGCTTCTTGGTATTTTGGCTAAGATCAAGTGTAAACTTATTTTATTCCTATCCATGCTCCTAGTATAGTTTGGTTATGAATTTCTTATACATATGCAATTGGCATCCAATATTCCATTTATAGCACAATGGCAAAATTTTTACCTTTAGTCCATATAGCACATTTTGTCTGTTTAATTTTCCTTTTCTTGTGCTGTACACAACATAAAAAGTCTTCTTACTATAATCTTGTGCAATTATAGATAACACTAGTAGCCTATATATTTTATCAAATTCAATGATAACTATAATTATCTATAAATAAAATATTTTTGTCAAGATTCACACTTATAAATATCATTATAAATATTATTGTGTGCTTCTTAAGTATATAATGCAGTATGAATGTGACCAAATATTTCACATATGTTGTTGAAACATCAATGGCAAACTTACACACTCAATTCATACATTTTATGTTTTGCCCTCATGTTCTTTTCCTTCTGTAAAGTTTTAAAAAAATTTGAGATCTAAAAAGACATCACTAGTTATAGTGAATGGAGATCATATAGAAGGAAGAAACCTCCAATTCTTCTTGAACAGAATATCTCATGCAATGCAATGGAGTCCTTACTTAAACTGCAACAAATATGCATAGTAATTGATGAATATATATAGTATGTGATAAACACATTGAAACCATCAAATTCTCAAAATGGCAATTTCTGTGAAGCTCATACAAATCTAAAAAACAATCTATGTTTTACTGATATGTCATCAATTTGGATGAGAAAATTTATATTTTTTAGAAACTTAGAATGTAAATTATATCAAAATTAAAATTGTTTAAGATATTTATTTTGTCATATTTTTTTAATTTAAAATAACTATCTATTGAACAAAGCCTTTTTATAGTAGAGTATATAATATTACCCTCAGCTTTATTTTTACATTTCTAATTTCTTGTTTAAAGATAATTCTATTAAGTTGCCCTGGCTAGCCTTGATCTTAGTCTACAACTTAGGCAGATTCTGAACATATGGCTGTCCTAGTTCAACCTTCATGTGTTTTTATAGCATCTTTATGAATACATTGGATTGAGTTGTAGAGGTAAAGCTTTGAAAAGAATGCATACTTGACTGCTATCTTTCTTAAGAAAGGCATTGGTTATTATATTTTTAAGATGAAAAAGACTTGGGGAACACTTTAAGAGTTGCATATTGCAGTGATTTTTACACTTTTTGAGATATACTCTTTTAGGCTTAGGTTGAAAGTAGTACCATGTAACAAGAGTAGAGACATGCCTGAATTAGCCCTGTGGTGACAGTTCTCTGATCATTTGACAAATCTTGGCCCAGGGAGTTACAATTTAACAAGTGAAGTAGTAAATATAGAATATTCCTTTGAAACATGAAATCCCTGTAGAACAGGATTTATAAGAAATCTGAAGGAAATTTACATTTCAACACATTGTTCATTTCTATTTCCCACTGAGGACTTGCACAGAACAATTGCCCTTTTGAGAGTGCTTTGCTGTAGTAAGAGTCAGTGGCAAAAATTTCCTGCTGCTAAGCCACATTACCAGAGCATGTTGAAAGGACAGTCGTGCACACCAAAGTCACTTTGTTAAATAACACTTTCTAAATTTTGATGCTGTGGGGAAAAATAGAAACTTTAAGTTTAGTAACTCAAAGCACAGCCCCTTCATGGATTCTGTTTTCTATTTATATGGTTCATTGGGTCATTTAAGAAACCTTTTATCTTTTCTTAATATATAACACAAATAAAATAACTTGTATAGACACATTAAAAGTTATAATAAAAAGGAGTGCTGAGAAATTACATATATGCAAACAATGTAAACTTCATAAAATGTATACGTCAAAATTAAAAATGGATAATATTATGGGGTGGGACATCTTTATTTAAAAAGTGAATATTTTATCAAATGTTGATACATTAATCTATGCTATTTGCATCTAATCCATCATTTATCATATTTTTCATTTTGTATTTTTTCTAATTCTGCTGTTATACTAATCCCAGCTTTCCCTTTCTACTCTCTCTCTTTCCTTCTCTAATGCAATACCCACTAAGTCAATTTAATATGTCCATATGTTCATGGATGGGGGACGATCTAGTAGAGTAGCATGGTAGCCTCTCAGAGTCTGCATGCTTAAAGAAAATTGATGTCTCCTGTCTAATAGCTATGAATTGCTAGGAGCTCCTAAGATATAACTGGAATTCATGAGCTTCTCCTTCAGTCAGTTCATGATTTTGACTGGCTTGATATTATAGGAATCTCAGACATTGTTTATAGATACAAAAAAAATCTATCAATATGTTTAAAATGGATTTTCTCAGAAAAATAATTTGAACTTTTTAAAATGTATTCTTTGGCCAAAAATTATGCAAATAATTTACATATATCAATTGCTATTTTCTCACAAACGCAATAATGGAAGTTTGATTTTTCTCTCAGTATGAGTAACTTTCAACTTATAATCTTTACCATGTTAAAGTCTCAGTTTACATGTCTATAAAACATTATTTGCATTAGAGAAATTACCTCTTTTAAAAGACCCAACAAATGTTCTAAATGCACTTTATAAATCTTCCCATTTTATAAATCATAGTTTAAAAAATAACAAACGTAACTAGCTGTTATTCACACACTCCAAAATGCTTTCTAAATTTCAGGTAATTTTCAGCTTTATTTTGTTGGAATCTTTTAATGAATGTAGAAATAGTTGGACAGCGTTTTGTTACATTATTTAAAAAATTATTAGTTCTTTCCAAGTTCTTTCTGACTGAGCAGATAACATGTACCTATTCATATCTCATGTTTTATACTTAATTATAAAGGATCATGTCACTATCCAATATAGGATGAAAATGCTTACCTATGGAAACAATTGCACAATTTTATTCATTATTTTAATACATAAATCTTGAGATATATTTATAATACATAAATACTGAAACTAACATATATATTCACAAACAAAGGGGAATTATTGGTGCATATGTATATAATTTGTATACCATTAACACACATGAAAATTCAGACATATAGTCAGTAAAATTTGTTGCCTTTGAAGCATAAATATGATCTTCTTCCACCAACTGAGGTTCCTTCACTCTTTCTATCTCCTTTTCTACAAAGATCTCTGAGAGTGTTGTGGTATATATGTTCTTTTTACAAGTAAGCATTTCACAATCACAGTCTCCTATTCTTTTTATGTGGACAAGTTATGTGTTACTGTAAAATAAATCACAATTTATTTCAATCAGAACTTTCATAGATGAAGTATGAGAGATGCAATAATCAATGGGTATAATGCCATCAGGAGTCAGTTTAATATCATGTCCATTAAGCAGCATCATAATAGTAGAGTACTTTTTAAAGTCTTATAAGATGTCTATAAGGTTCTTAGTCTGATAGTAGTGGCCGGTATGAATTTTATCTTGTGGATTGGTATTTGGATTCAATCCGAAAATGATTAGTTACCCCCATGAGATTCATAGCAATATTGCAACAATGTGGAGAATGCTCTTGTACACTAAAGATTTGTTATTCATATTGGTTTAATAAACCACTGATTGGCCAGTTGTCAGGCAGGAAATATCGGCAGGACAACCAGGCTAGGAGAATTCTGGGAAAAAGAAAGGCCGGGAGTCAGTCAGTCATCAGTCAGATGCAGAAAAAGCAAAATCAGAATACTGCACTGAAGAAAGCTACTAATCAATGTGACTAAGCATAGACAGGAATTATGAAATAATTTAACTTGGAAGAGCTGGTTAATAATAAGTCTGAACTATAGGCTAAACAGTTTATAATTAATAGAATCCTCTGTGTGTTTCTTTGGGAGTAAATGGTTGCAAGATTTGGCAGTACCAAAGCTTCCATTTACAAATGCTGCCCAAACATTTGGCAAGAATTTCCACATCAAGCATGAGATTGAAAATAATGTGTGAACAGTTGGATAAATATTGTGAGGAAAGAAATGTTTAAAGGAGTGGAAACACTGCAGCCTCAGTGATTTGTGATAACCATGTTGTCACTTGCCTTGCTTTCATCAACTCTTTCAAAGTCTCATTTCCAGCAAATTATAACCTCAACCTCATGATTTCTACAATTTCTGAAATGGTACTAAGATTATTTGTCTAAATAGTAATATTTATTTCATATTACAAGTAAAAGACTGCTGAGAGTCCTTCATGCCATACAATTTAATGCTCTATACATTTAAATTATTTCTTGGATATATTATATATTCATATATATCTTGTCTATATTTCCTGATATTTACCCAAAGTCAGATTACTTTTTAATGCAAGAATTGATCTTATACATCATTACATTAATTCAAGATTTTTCCTAGATGCTACATGATTACACCAAAGCCCAAACTTTTTCGTAATATAAGTCATAAAAACATTGAGGAATGATATATTAAAATATTCTCTCTAAAGAATTAAGAGAATTTCAGGAAAATAAATTACCAAAACAACATAGTGAACACAATGAGAAGTTTTATTAGTAAGTTATTTAGGAAATATAGATATTATAACTAAATCCCATTCCAAATATCAGAGAGCTATTTAACATATTAATTTTAATGTCATCTTGTAATAAATAAAATATTTTTTCTTACAAATTAATGTAAATTTATGCAAGTTAAACCTGGAAAGTACTTTTAAAAGCTGCAATATTTTTGAAGAATGTTAATTCTTCCTTCTCTTATGTTCTGCTCACTCCTTTCTACACTCCATTTTTGGGTTACATTTCATTTAGACAAGTTACTTTCTCTTTTGTTTTGCCAAAGCATACACATACAAAGGTGACTCTCTTAGGGTCCTCATCGTTGTCTAGTTTCTCTGGGATTGTAATTTGTGGGCTGATTTTCTTTGCTTTATGTTTAAAAACCACTTATGAGTTAGTACATGTGATAATTTTCTTTCTGGGACTGGGTTACCTCACTCAAAATAATGTTTCCTAACTCCATCGATTTGCCTGCAGAATTCAAGATGTTATAATTTTTTTCTGCTGTGTTGTACTCCACTGTGTAAGTGCAACACATTTTCCTTATCCATTTTTTGGTTGAGGGTTGTTTCTAGGTTCTGCTCTGACAAACAATGCTGCTATGAACATAGCTGAGCACATGTCATGTGGTACAACCTTAGTCATCAGAGAAATGTAAATCAAAAGAACTCAGATTCCATCTTATACCTGAAGGATGTTGAATATCAAAAACACTGATGACAACTTATGCTGGAGAGGTTGTGGGGTAAAGGGAACACTCCTGAATTGCTGGTGAGAATGCAAGCTGGTACAGCCCCTTTGGATTTCAGTGTGGCGATTTATCGGAAAATTCGGAAACAACCTTCATCAAGACCCAGTAATACCACTTTTGGTTATTTATCCAAAGGATGTTGATCATTTTTTATATGTCTGTTAAGAATTTTATGTATTTTTTCTGAGGAATAGTTGCTCAAGTTATAAGGACACTTCTGAGTGTTTGCCATTGTTTTTACTATTAATTTGGAGAAGTTCTTAAGATGCTTTTCAAATTAACATCTTACCAATTATATGGCATAGAAATATTTTCTCCTACATAACTGGTTACATGCTGGTTGCTATTTGGTCTTCTGTTCTATGAGAAACATTAGCTTCATTTTTACAGATTGATCATTTTTAATTTATTGCCTGTTGTTTTGGTATGATGAATCCAAAACACCATTACATAGATAGCTTGACCAACTCTAGAAATTTTATAAATCTAGTCAATGCATTTTGTTCAAAAATTTATTTTGAATATGATATGTGAGGCTTCTAATTGATCATTTGTATTTTTGTTTGCATATTCATATTCAATGTTTTATATGTTGTTTATTGAAGAGAATATTCTTTTCTCTTATTTACCCTTGGAATTCTTTCTAAGATCAGCTGATCATTTATACTTAAAATTATTTGTGGCTTTTCTATTCTGATTCATTGTTCTATGAACTAACTACCTTTATGATAATGAAGATCACTGAAAGGACTATTGCTACTTAGCTGTGAATATGCAGATTCTTGATATCATTTACTGACTGATTTTCTTTGCCTTCTACTCTAAGTTTTGTTTTTATTCATCTAGTTTCACAATGATGTTTGACAACAGATAATACCCAAGACAAGTTGAAAACTGTCAGGGTTACCTATACTTCAAGAGAGAAAGTGACAAACACATTAAATTCAATTAACATTTGCAAACTTACTAAGTCAACCCTTCACAATTAGTCTGATTGATTTTCAGAAGCAAAAGAGAGATTTGTAAAATCACAATAGAAAAACAGTGAGATTTGACTGTTTAGAAAATTGTGTACACATTTAGCATTCTAACATGGAACTAATCAGAGGAGGCTATGGTTGGATAATCACCGTTCATTGGCATTTCGTATCACACTCTAGAGATGAACATAGCATGAATAAACTTGAAGAGATTCAGTATTCAAAGTTTTTAATGATCTCACACTCATCAAACAACCCTTGTCTTATTTGACTCTTGCAGCTTCAGCCTTTAAAAGAATATGCTAATCATACTTCTTAGTTTTCTGGGCCATTACAATAATTATGTTTCTTAAGACAAATAAGTTGATATGAGAATTTTCTACATCAGTATTCTGAGCTTGCATAGTACAAGAGCCCTTTGTGAAAACAGGTTCCCTCGTGCTAAATAGGATCGTATGTTAGGAGTATAATAATGACGGCAAAACTGGTATAATACTGCAGCACAAACTCTTTGAAGTGGGCAGTTCATCCTTTTCTTCATTAATAGTTGCCTTGTGTGGTATCCCATTCTTGAGTATGTTGTTGAGATGTTAAAAAATATTTTAATCCTCTTTAAATTATTATGGTAAAATATGACTTCTGCAATGTTTCATTCAGTATCAACATTTATTAAAATATATTTTAGAGAACAGACCTTTGTCAGTTGCAGGGTTAGTGAAGATCATTTCCCAGTCAGTAGGCTGCCTTTGTGTCTTAGTGACAGTGTCGTTTGCTTTACAAAAGCTGCTCAGCTTCAGGAGGTCCCATTTATTCAATGTTGCCCTTAATGTCTGTGCTGCTGGGGTTATAAGTAGGAAATGGTCTCCTGTGCCCATATGTTGTAGAGTACTTCACACTTTCTCCTCTATCAGGCTCAGTGTGTTCAGAATAATATTGAGGTCTTTAAACCATTTGTACTTGAGTTTTGTGCATGGTGATATATATGGATCTACTTTCATTCTTCTACAGGTTGACATCCAGTTATGCCAGCACCATTTGTTGAAGATGCTCTCTTTCTTCCATTGTGTACTTTTGGCTCCTTTATCAAAAATCAGTTGTTCATAGGTTTGTGGGTTAAGATCCAGGTCTTCTATTGGATGCCATTGGTCAACTTCTCTGTTTTTATGCCAATACCAAGCTGTTTTCAATACTGTAGCTCTGTAATAGAGTTTGAAGTCAGGGATAGTAATGCCTCCAGAAGTTCCTTTATTGTATAAGATTGTTTTGGCTATCCTGGGTTTCTTGTTTTCCATATAAAGTTGATTATTGTCCTCTCAAGATCTGTGAAGAATTTTGTTGGGACCTGATGGGGATTGCACTGAATCTATAGATTGCTTTTGGTAGAATTTCCATTTTTACTATGTTGCTCTTCCCAATCCATGAGCAAGGGAGATCCATCCATTTTCTGGTATTCTCTTCAATTTCTTTCTTCAAAGACTTAAAGTTCTTGTCAAATAAATCCTTCACTTCCTTGGTTAGAATTACCCCAAGATATTTTATGCTATTTGTGGCTATCGTGAAAGGTGATACTTCTCTGATTTCCCTCTCTGCTTTCTTATCCTTTCTGTATAGGAGAGCTACTGATTTTTTGGAGTTGATCTTGTATCCTGCCACATTACTGAAGGAGTTTATCAGCTGTAGGAGTTCTTTGGTGGAGTCTTTGGAGTCGCTTACGTACACTATCATATAAAATTTTATTAGGAGCAGGGCAGGGTGGTTTGTGCCTTTAGTCCTAACACTAAGGAGACAGAGGCAAGTTGATCTCTGAGTTTGTGACTAGACTGACATAAAGAGCCATTTCCATGACAGCCGGGACTACATAAAGAAATCCTGTCTCAGAGAGAGAGAGAGAAAGAGAGAGAGAGAGAGAGAGAGAGAGAGAGAGAGAGAGAGAGAGAGAGAATATGCTTTCAGAATATAACTACAGATAATTAGATTTATTTCTTTATTGTATTATGATTTCTCCACCTTCTACTTCTCCATGGTTTTTTTGTACCTCCCATTCAATAAGGGTCTCCCCTCTTTCCATGTGAAAACACAGAAGGAAAGCACAACAGGTAAAGCTTTGTGTTCATACACAAACAGTGAGCCTACCTCCTAATTTTAAAACCCTGATTTCAAAACCCTTTGCATGGAACACAAAGAGGTGAGATGGCTTCTTCTTAAAAATCTCCTTGCTCTGAGACTAAAAAAAGAGCATTACTGTAAGTTTCAGCTTATACTAGACTCTAAAGAAAACACTAGTCCAACTTGGGCTGCAGAGACTTTTCTCATAAACAAAGAAATAAAGCCATATCATAGCTTACATGTGTTTTAAAGCTGCTTTCTTACCTTGAAGAAGTAAATCAGGCCTGTTACTACAACACAATGTTTCAACAAAGGCCAGCAAACACATATAACTTCATAAACACAAAACATCTAAAACATACTATTCTGGTTGAAAGTTCATTTTAATTTACTGCTGTCTAATATAGTTTGAGTCCTTTTGTTGTTTCTAACAGTGATGGAGTATCTTGTGTATTCCTCTTGGAGATATTTATCCTCCTTTGATAACAATAGATATATTTTGATTCATAATAAATTCATAATAATAATATTTTCCTATCTAATCCAGTTTCCTGAACTGTAGATATGATTGCTCTATGATCTCATGCTATCATTTATAAAACGTTATTTGAAGCAGGCTTGAAGAGTTTTCTTAATCATTACAATATACAGAATGTTCTTCTTCTGAAAGTATTAAGTCCCGATGTTATTTCTTAAGACATTTCTCGGTAGATACTCTAATATGAACCTTTGAATACAAACACACCGCTTGCATGATATAATTACTATTCAGTACACATTTGAAAATCTATTTGTTTATATTATCATTTTCTTGTTTAGTATCAGAAGTCTAAAGTATAGACTTAATTCTAGCTTCTAAAACAATGTAAACTACTCTCTCTTAAGAGTTCTGCACGAATAAATGAGCTAGTAGAGAAACTGTTCCAAGCAGGTTGACTTTCTGCACAAGTAACATTTTCCATTCTAGTAAAGTTCAACTGACTTTGACTTCCCTGAACTGGCTGTTGGGAAATTGCCCTCAGAGCTTTATTGGAACTGCTGCCGTTTTGGTAATGAAATGTTGTGTTGTGAAAGTCATGCTCAGAGTGTTGATTCTGTTCCTAAGTGACATTGTTGGAGCATAGCACATATTTAGTTACCTACCTGACAAGTTGTCCATTTAACACAGGGAAAAATGATCTGACTATGATGATGGACCAGCTTGCCCTTCTCAGTGATGGGAAAATGAGCTGAGTCAAAACAGATCTAGCTACACAAGGGCAAGTGTGTTTGCAGTGGAATCCCTCATTTCTCTTCATTTAGGGAAAGTTTTCCTTTGTGCTTATATTCCCACAGTCTCCAATCTACCAACCACTGTGATTATTGCTTTTTACTCTTCACTTTGAAATTACACTAGAAAGAATTATTCTGCCATGATCTGCATTAGAGAAAGACTTTTTATACATTTTACTACATGCTGTCTGGGTCAAGGACAACGATATTGAAAATTAGAGTCCTAGCTACGGGACTACTTACCGAATCATTTACTTCTGGATTCAAGTTTCCTTTGTTCTTTGACTTGAACTCTTTGTTAGTTTGCTGCTTTTTACTTGTATATCAATAAAGCAAATTCTTTTGCATAAATTAAATAATTATAATTTTGTGATGTACAAAAATGTAATTCCTAAGGATAGTAAAAGCCGTTGCCATATTACTTTCAAGCTCCAAACACTAATATGATAACTTTGTTGTGACTACTCAAAAATGTTTTACAAATGCTTAGTGAGTGAAAGAGTAGATATTTTTAAGTGGCATTTGAAAGGTTCTACAGATGAAAATAAGTCTTAGAAACACCAATGTAGGTACATTGGGCCAGATAAGACAAGAATTAAAAATAGAGAGTAAGAAGCAAGAAATATGAATGAAATTGTCTAAAAAGTTTAGAAATCAGTCCTCTGTTCCAAGTGAGGTGGTGACAATCTTTTCCATTCCGTAGGCTTCCAATTGATGGTGTTCCTTGCTTTAGAGATACCTTTCTGTTTCCTGAGGTCTAATTTTATTACTGTCAGTCTTAGTGTCAGTGATATTGGTTCTCTTAAGAAAGTTGTCTCAGGAGATCTTGTTTTTTTTTTTTTTACTTCCCATGTAGATCAGAACTATGTAAATCTCTCTTAGTGTCCTTATTGTTTTCTAAGTTCTCTGGATCTCCTGAGTAAACTGGGAGCATGTGCACCTTGGGGAGGGATGAAATGGGGATGGGAGAGGCAGGAAAGGGAACAGAGAAAATGTAGAGCTCAATAAAAATCAATAAAAAAAGAAAAAGAAAGTTGTCCCCTCTGCCTATATGTTCAAGGTCATTTTCATTTTTTTTTCTTATATCAGATTCTTGAAATATGTTAAGAGCTTTAAGCCACTTCTTGTGCAGGGAGATAGAGGTGGATATATTTGCATTCTTCACATGTAAACATATAGTAAAACCAGTACCATATGTTAAAGACGTTCTCTTTTTTTCCATTGTATAATTTTGGCTTCTATATCAAAAATCCATTGTGCATGGAGGTGTGGATTTATGTCTGATTCTTTTATTCAATCCATTCATTACCCCTGTCTGCTTTTCTTACAATACCATGTGGCTTTTTTTTTTTTTTTTTTTTTTTTTTTTTTTTTTTTTTTTGGTTTTTCGAGACAGGGTTTCTCTGTGGCTTTGGAGCCTGTCCTGGAAACTAGCTCTTGTAGACCAGGCTGGTCTCGAACTCACAGAGATCCACCTGCCTCTGCCTCCCGAGTGCTGGGATTAAAGGCGTGCGCCACCACTGCCCGGCGATACCATGTGGCTTTTATTACTAGAATTCAAAAATTATATATCAATAAATTACAAAATACAATTAAAAAATGGGGTACATTCACCAACAGACTATCTCAACAGAAGAATATCAAAGGTCAGGAAACACTTAAGGAGATGTTCAACATTCTTAACTATCAGGGGAATGTAAAACAAAACAACTATGAGGTTCTCTCTTAAACTTGTCAGAATGACTAAGATAAAAAACACAAGTGACAGCTGATTCTGACCAGGATGTGGAATAAGGGGAATGCCCTCCGTTGATGATGGGGGTACAAATTTACACAGCCATGTTGAAATCAAAATGGCAATTTCTCAGAAAAAAAAAATGTGACTATATCTACTTCAAGTCCTAGATATACTGTTCTTGGGTAGATATCCAAATGATGTTCTATCATACCACAGAACATTTGTTCAACTATGTTCATAGCAATTTTGTTCATAATAACCAGAATCTGGAAACTACCTAGATGTTCCTCAGCAGAGGAATGGATAAAGAAAATGTGTGATACATTTACACAATGGAGTATTATTCAGCTATTAAAAATAAGAACTTCAGGAAATTTAAAGACAAGTGTATAGAACTAGAAAAATATCATTCTGGTTGAGGTACCCAGACTGAAGAAGAAAAGCATGAATAACATGGTATAAAGAATAACTATGGTATAAGCCACAGACTCAGAAAGACTAGGTAACAAAGAGGGTTCATGGGGATATCTGGACCTCTCTGGGAAAGAGAACTAGAAGAGATTTTTTGAGTGAACTGAGAGTATGTCAGGATGGGAACATAAGCAATCAGACTGAGGGGGTAGGAGGGGAAGATTACTGAAAGAGACTACTGGAAAGGGTAGGCATTTCCAGTGTCAGGTAAAAAACCTGGAACAAAGGTAATCAATCTCCCAGCAATCAACAATAGTGACCCAGCTAAGTCTCTTAGTAATAGCAGATAGGTAGCCAGAACTGGCCCATTTAATGTGCCTGTCTCACTTGTTCTCAAGGGGCTACAGGATTCAAGGACACCACAAGAAAACTCATAGAATCAACTAACCTGGACTCAAGGGTCTTACAGAGACCAAACTTACAACCAGGGACTCTACACAGAACGGAACTAGGCATTTGCAAATATATCAGAATTGTCTAGCATGGTCCTCAATGAAGACTCCTAATCTGGGAACTGGGGCTGTCTCCAACTCTTTACTGGCTTCTGATAACTTACTCCAATACTGATTTGCCTAGCCTAGTGTTAATACATGGGAGATGCTTAGTATCGCTGAAATTTTATAAGTCATGTTCCATTGATACTCATGGGAAACCTGCCCTCTTTTCTAAACAGAAATATAGAGGAGCAATGGATGTGGGGTGGGAACAAAGTAGGGGGAGGGGGAGGACCTGGGAAATGAGGAGGGAGAGCAAAGTGCTGCTGTGATGTTAAATAAATAAATAATGTATTGATTTAAAACGTTAGCTAACAAAATTTAAAGTGAAAGAAATTGTGTAAATAGGGTTATGTAGGCAGATGTGATAAATGTCATGAGTGAAGAGTGACAACTAAGGATATGTGAAAAAGTATATATCATTTCACTACTTTTCACACTAAAATTAAATCAAATCAAATGTATATAACAGTAATGCCACTAATACAAAGTGCTTGGAACAAAAGTATCTTTCGTGGATTGACATTTTTGTTTCTAGAACTCATGGACTTTTTAAATAAAGATGTTCAAGTACCTTGCAGGTTTCCCCTGCTATCATCCAGAATCAGTGAGGATCTACTAGCTCAGATCAGCTGTTTCTGTGGGTATCACCATCATGGTCTTGACTCCTTTGCTCATATTATTGTTTCCTCCTCTCTTGGGCTGATTTCAGGTAGCTTGGCCCAGTGCTTCATTCTAGATCTTTGTAGCTATTTCTGTAGTTTTATGGTTGAAGTTTTGTATTTCAGTTAAGGTAGTCACAGGCTAATTACAGGGAAGGCCAATTTAGGCATCTTTTATTGTTGCTGAGTCTTACCTGGGGTCATCCTCGATGATTCCCTGGGAATATCCCTAGTGTTGAGTTTCTCAATAGCCCTTTAATGGAACAATGGCTCCCTCAATCAAGATGCCTCTTCCTTTCTCTCTCCTCATTGTCCTTCTCCTTCTTGAGCATCCCAGTCCCTCATGTTCTTCTTCCTCCCCCCCCCTCCACTTCCACCCTTCCTTCCCGCTGCTAATTTTCTGAGTTCTATTATGTATCCCTTTCCCAGGGAGATGGATATGGAGGACAGCTGTGAGGCTTGAACAGTGTGGGTCACTGGCAGTGGGACCAAGATTTAACCCTGGTGCTTGAAATGGCATCTAGGAGCACATTCTTTTAGGAGGGATACCATACTCAGCCTAGATACAGGGGAGAGGGTTTTGGTCTTGCCTCAAATTGAAGTGTCGGACTTTGTTGACTCCCCATGGGAAGCCTTACTTATTCTGAGGAGTGGAGCTCCTCATTAGTGAGGTAAGGGGAATGTGGAGGAAGCGGGAGGAGGGGAAGGAGTTGGAATGGGGATAGCTTTGTAAAATGAGAAAGGATTATATTTAAAAATTTTAATTAAAAAAAAAAGAAAAGAAAATGTCACTACCAGATTTTGAATGACTCCATAGAAGTTGTTATACAGTGAAGTCCCAGAAACTTCTAATGTAACCTGGATTTTGACATTGCAATTGATTTTCAAACATAACTTAATAACTTAATAGTAACGAACTATTTCTGGAGACACTAGACACTTTGGTTATAAGACACACACACACAAAAAAAATCCAGTTAAAACTGAGCTGAAAAATTTTTCCTTACTGACTAGTGTTCACAGTGCATGGACGCTACAAAACTGTTAGGGTAGAAACCTCATAAACTTTATTATCTAAGTATAGACCCCATACACTATAATACTGAGATTCCAGGAACACATGCCAACTAGTGGAATAGTGAAAAAGTTACATTGTTGGTAACCAACCACTTAGTAATTATGGAAAGCCTGCTCTGCTGAAGGAAAGATGTATCTGTTACTACAAAAGTCAAGGACTGCGGAGGGTCATTAGCCTAAGAGAAAAACATACAACAGTTGTTTTTATAATGAACAAATTTTCCTAGCTGCCCTTCCTGAATATTAATTTTTAAAATCATAGACAAGAGACATACGCAGCCTGGAACAGAGAAGTTCCTTTGTATACAGAGGGTTGGCTAATTTAGAAAATCATATTTACCAAAGTAGAAAGAAAAAGCATCTGTTCTCTGTCAATCCCTAAGTGGAACATCTAGAATTATGGGAAAACTAAAATGCAGTGACTTCCACTAGCAAATAGAAAACTGAGAGAAAGTTCACACTAGAATACTTAAACAGCCGCATTAGATCATCATAGTAGACCAGAATTTTTTGGAGCTACTAGCTGTTAGCAATATTTTAAAGACAATTTGACAAAATTGTACAGATTCTATGCATGTTACCATGAAGCATAAGAAACAAACGATTTTCATAGACTTTGAATGGAGAAACCTTTCTACACCTTTATAAATTTTAAATTTAATTTAATTTATTTTTTGCCCAGGAACTGCATTAGAAAAAAAATCCCTTCACAGTTCTGCAGAAAGAGAACCATCAATGCCAAAATATGTCTTTATAGCAAAGACCTTCATGCAAACAGGAAATGTTGAAAAACATTTCAGTTGGGGGAAAAAAAGACATTCTTTCCGCTAAAAGCCACCCAGCTTTTTCTATCATCTGATGTAGAAAAAAAAATAGTCAGTAAGAATCAGGACTGCAAATAAATATACTCTCACAACTTGGAAAGGGCATATATGTTATTTTGAGACAGGATTACTCTGTGTAGCTTTAGAGCCTATACTCACACTTCCTCTGTAGATCAGGCTGTCCTTAAACTCATGGAGATCAGACTGTCTCTACATCCCAAGTGCTGGGAGTAAAGGTATGTGCCACTACTGCCCTACTTGAAAAGACAATTTTTAAAGAAACTATAGTACTAAATAACTATTTCTAAATATATTTTATGGATTATTTTTGGAAGTTTTTTTAATTTACAACAAATAGAACAAAAACAGTAGTGCAGAATGTCTTTTTACTTTCTTTTTTATTTTTATTAAAATTTTCCATCTCCTCCCCTCCTCCCACTTCCCTCCCCTCCCCTCCACCCATACCCCCACTCCCTACCTCTCTAGGCCAAAGAGCAGTCAGGGTTCCCTACACTATGAGAAGTTCAAGGTCCTCCCAATTCCCCCCAGGTCCAGGAAGGTGAGCAACCAAACTGACAAGGCTCACACAGAGCCCGTCCATGCAGTAGAATCAAAGCCCATTGCCATTGTCCTTGGCTTCTCAGTCAGCCTCCACCGTCAGCCACATTCAAAGAGTCTGGTTTGATCACATGTTCCATCAGTCCCATTCAAACTGGTCTTGGTGATCTCCTGTTAGATCTGTCCCACCGTCTCAGTGGGTGAACGTACCCCTCACAGTTCTGACTTTCTTGCTCATGTTCTCCCTCCTTCTGCTTCTCATCATTATTGAATTCTTAAGACAATAAATAATTATTGATAATCTTAGTGGCAATGCAAGCAAAATCATTACTCATTTTAAAACAACTTCTCTGTGAAACTGTCACACACAATAGGAGTGATTTTGTGAGGCCAGTTTCATTAATATTTTCACCCACACATGTAGTGATTTTTCACTTATATTTTAATAAATAAAGTTTTCCTGAAGTTCAGAGAGTAAATCAGCCATTAATCCCAATAGCTGTACTGGTTTGCCATAGGATTCAGACAGTGGTGTTGAACACCTTTAATCCCAGAATTAAAGAGGAATATAAAACAGGAGGAGACAGCTCTCACACGCAGTCTTATTCTGAGATTCCTAGAGGCAGGATCACCATTTCATACTGAGGTAGAGGTAAGAGACAGTGGCTGGCTGTTTTGCTTTTCTGACCTTTAGGTTGAACCCCAATTTCTGTCTCTGGGTTTTTATTAATTGTGCTACACACATATTTTATTGCACGCAGTACCTCTCTTTCCCACATTTTTAGTTGTCTAACTATACACAATGATCTATAGATTCACTTGTAGCATTTAAAACTGCATGATACTTGTTTCAATAAAGTATTGGAAATAATGATTTCAATAAAACATAAAGGAGTTGGTAACAATAAGTCTAGTTGTAAATAAAAAGTAGTGTTTATAACCACAAGAGCTATTGAGTAGTAAAGTCAACAAAGGCAATTAATTATCCCACAAAATATAAAGTAACCTTTAATTTGAGTCTATTTTCTATCACTCAAACAAACTTCATCAAATGATTTTCATATCCTCTGAAAATTTCACTGATCCTAGGGTCCAGATGTTATCCTGTGGATGTAGAATTAAGGTCTTTTCAATAGTCTCCATCGGCTAAAAAATTAAGTTGCTTTGATAAGGGTAAAAACTGTACATGACTGTAGGTGTAATAATAGGTGTTTAGTGTACAGCTCAAAATTATATTGGTTCTAGAAAATGTGAGAGATAGGTTTCTCCTTAGGGACTGTGATCCCACTAGTAATTGGCTAGCTTTACAGTATCTGAAATGGATTTCCTCCTTTTGAGGAGGCCAGGAACCCAAGGAAGACAACTGTTGCTTGGCCACGAGATAACAGTTTCACTACTGAAGCATTGGAGATAGCTTGGTAAACTAGTCAGTGTCAGAGTTTACAGGCTTTAGGCTGGGTAGGACTGTTGATTACTTTTCTCCATTTGTCTGCAAGTATAACACTTTCAGATACTTGAGAGAATATCCCCATGGAGAAGACTTAAAGAGCAGTTAGACCTCCATTCTCCCAAGTCATGTTTCTAAAATATGTGTTGTATTCAGTAAAAGGTCTTACCTTCAAGTTCTGGGAAGTAACAAGGACAATAGCAATAGTTTATAATGTTTCAGGAGATTTGGGGTTCAAAGGACAAATGAGTATAAGGCACTAGGAGTTTATTGTTCCATATTTTTTTACAATTTTTATTTAAAATGATTTTTTTCATACAAATTATTCTGATCATAGTTTCCCCTCTCCCTACTAGTTCCAGTTCCTCCAAATCTCCTCTCTCATCTGGATCCACACATTTTCTGTCACTCCTTAAAACATAAACTGGTTGGACTGAATAGACAACTCAGAGGTTCGGAAAACTGGTTTCTCAAGTTCTGAGTTCCCAACAACCAGATGGTGGCTCACAAAAATTTGTAATGAGACCTGGTGCCTGTTCTGGCATGCAGACAGAATATTATAATAATAAATAGATAAATAAATAAATATTAACAGACATCTAAGAAATAATAATAAAATGATGAGATAAATAAATAAAAATAAACAAATCAGAATATGACAGAACAATTGAACAAAAAAAAACCAAAGCAAAACCACAATTAGATGCATTGACACCAGTCACACACTGATCAATCCCATGTAAAGCCAGGAGCCATAATATGTAGAGACAGGACCTGTGAGATAGAGAAAAGAATGTCCAGGCTTAACATTATGAGACAAGAAAACCTCCAAAGATGTAATTAAGTTTATTTTGAGTTGGCCATCTATTCCTGGTCATTAGGCATATCCTGAAAAATGATTTGTTTCCCCAGGGACATTTCCTTTGAGAAAAGAGGTTTTTCACTTGCAAGTGGAGATCAATTGGAGATAGCATCTGTGAGGGCTTGGGGCATGTGTCCACTTCTTCTTTCAGTTCTAGAACCCCATCTGGTGCAGAACAATGAAGGCTTCATGCATTCTACCATAGTTTCTGAGTTTGTATGTGTGCCAGACCTCTTTGTGTCTAGAAGCCTTTTATTTCTTGGTGTTCTCCACCCACTTTGACTCTAACACTGTTCCTGCATCCTCTTCCTCAGAGTTTCCCTGACTATTGAAGAAAGAAGGATAAGAAAGTGGCCTACAACTTTTTAGGTCTGAATTTCCTAAGGTCTCTCACTCTCTGCTTATTGTTTGACTCTGGGTTTCTTTCTTTGTTATTATTTGCCGTGGAGATAAACTTCTCTGATGATGTTGATTAAGGCGCTGGATATGAGTATCAGCAGAAGGTCATTCTGAGTCATTTCTTTCTATATTCCTTTAGCATAACAGTAATACTTGTTTTTTTTCCTTGAGCTCCCTAGCCTAGCTAGTCTCATTTCCTGGACACCCAAACAGCTTTGGGGATAGGTTTATTTAGGAAATGGGCCTTAACTCATATCAGATATTTGTTGATTACTCTCACCAGATAGGTGCCACTATTGTATCAGCATATCTTGCAAACAGATCACTCTTACAGGTCCAATGATTCATAGCTTGGTTGGTGCTTACCTTTCTCCTTGGTGACATATAAAGTACTTTTTAAAGCCATAAATCCTTTTCCTTAGGTGTTAAGGCTCTAATGAGGCACCTGCTTGACTGTTATATGTTCAATGAGATATGGTTGTGTTTTTCCCATTAATAGGACCTTACCAACAGTGTGTTGAGAGACAGCAACACCCATGGCAACAGACTGAGTGACTTAGGGATTCCCCTGAATCAACTTTGGCCAACAATTCAAATATGTTACCCAATTGAGGTACTGAAAATTTAATTTGCTGATATGAGATGTCTAGTTGGGGGCTCTGTCTCCCTGTGATTTGGCAATTTTATTTAGATAACCATTATATATCATTATATATGTATATATTTTAGAAAGCTCCTACTGTATTAGGTTTCCATATAACAAATGGCCCTTAATTTTAGCTATCCCACATGTCTTTCCTCCCTTGGTCCCTTCTGTTCTCCCTTGTTTGATCCTACTATTCCAGCTCCCACCAATCCTATCCTATCCATAAGTATGCATCGTATTTTCCCTTCCTAGGAAGATATGCCCATATGCACTAATTCCTTACTCTCTATCTAACCTCCTGGTTATAGAAATTAAATCTTGCTTATTAATGACTTAACAGTTCATATCCACATATAAGCAAAAACATCATATTTGTCTTTCTGAGTCTGGGTTACATCACTGAGGATGATAGGTTTTTCTTTTTTCTGGTTATATCATTTTTCTCTGAATTTCTTGATTTCTTTCTTAACAGTTGTATATTATTCAACTCTGTAAATGTGACCATTT
The DNA here is from genome assembly GCF_903992535.2 of Arvicola amphibius. NCBI lineage: Eukaryota > Metazoa > Chordata > Mammalia > Rodentia > Cricetidae > Arvicola > Arvicola amphibius. Next base: position 75,011,422 of record NC_052058.2, read on the forward strand.
TCTTTATCCATTCATCTGTTAAATGATAGTTGATTGCTACCAATTTCCTACTATTATGGAATGAGAAGCAATAAATGGGGTTGAAGAAGTGTCATTTGGATATATGCCCAAGAGTGGTCTAATTAGATCTTTAGCTATGTCAGTTCCATTTCACTCAGGAACAACCACAAATACTCATCTGGTTTTATACTGACAGTATAAGTTTGTACTTCTATTAGCAATAGATGAGTGTTCCCCTCACTTCACTTCACATCTTCACCAGCATGAGCTGCATTTTGTTTTACTGATCTTTACCAAAATGACTAGTGTAAACTGAAATCTCAAAGCAGTTTTTATTTGTGTTTTCATGATGACTACAGGTGTTTCGGTAAATGGATCATAAGTTAAATAAAAAACTTCACAGTCATACACAAGGTGAGAGTTGTAGGTGTCTAGCCAAGGTATTAATACAAAACAACCTAAAAAATAAGGCCTATACCTTGTATCTCCTTTTCTCCTTCAGTTGTCTTATTAATCTAACTAAGGCATCTAGTATTAATTTGAATAAATATGAAGAGAGTAGACTACCTAGACTTGTTTATTTACTCTTCTCCATTTAGGTTGATGTTGGCTATAGGCTTGTTTTGAACTATATTTGTTATTTTAAGGTATGTTCCTTGTGTCTCTAATCACTACACAACTTTTTATCATGAAGTGGTGTTGGATTTTGACAATAGCCTCTTAGCTTCTATTGAGATATATCGTGCTTCTTGTCTTTCCATTTGTTGTATGATGGATTATATTTATCGATCTGCCTACATTGAACTATTCCTGATTCTCTGACTTGAAGCCTGCTTGAACATGGTAGATAATCTTTTAGAAGTGCTCTCAGGTTTTGTTTGCAAGTATTTTATTGAAAAGTTATGTATCTATATTCATGTCGGATTTGGTCTATAAAGCGCTTTAAATCATTCATTCTTATTTCTTTAAGTATAAGACAACTGTGGCCTTAAAAAATAAATTGGCAACCAGTTATGCTAGCACAATTTGGTCGAAGATGCTTTCTTTCTTCCATTGTGTACTAGTTAGCTCCTTTATCAAAATCAGGTTGTTCATAGGTTGTGGGTTAAAATCCGGGTCTCTAGTCGAAATCCAGTGGTTGACTTCTCTGTTCTTATGCCAATACCAAGCTGTTTTCATTACTGTAGCTCTGTAATAGAGTTTGAAGTCAGGGATGGTAATGCCTCCAGAAGTTCCTTTATTGTATAAGATTGTTTTGGCTATCCAGGGTTTTTTGTTTTTCCATATAAAGTTGATTATGTCAACCAGTAGAAGAATGAAAATAGATCCATATCTATCACCTTGCACAAAACTCAAATCCACATGGATTAAAGACCTTAATATCAATATGAACACATTGAACCTGATAGAAGAGAAAGTGGGAAGTACTCTACAACATATGGGCACAGCAGACCACTTCCTATGTATAACCCCAGCAACACAGACATTAAGGGCAACGTTGAATAAATGGGACCTCCTGAAACTGAGAAGCTTCTGTAAAGCAAAGAACACTGCCACTAAGACAAAAAGGCAGCCTACTGACTGGGAGAAGATCTTCACCAACCCCGCAACAGACAAAGGTCTGATCTCCATGATATATAAAGAACTCAAGAAACTAGACTTTAAAATGCTAATTAATGTTCTCTCTCCTTCTGCTCCTCATCAGGACCTTGGGAGCTCAGTCCGGTGCTCCCAAGATCCTGATGAGGAGCAGAAGGAGCGAGAACATGAGGGAGAAAGTCAGGAACGAGAGGGGTGCGTTCACTCATGGAGACGGTGGGACAGAACTAATGGGAGATCACCAACTCCAGTTGGAATGGGACTGATGGATCATGCGACCAAACCCGTCTCTCTGAATGTGGCCAACAGCGGGGGCTGACTGAGAAACAAAGGACAATGGCGCTGGGCTCTGATTCTTCTGCATGGACAGGCTCTGTGGGAGCCTTCTCAGCTTGGTCGATCACCTTCCTGGACCTGGGGGGAGTTGGGAGGACCTTGGTCTTAGCATAGAGTGGGGAACCCTGATGGCTCCTTGGCCTTGAGAGGGAGGGAGGGGAGGTATGGGTGGAAGGGAGGGGAGGGAAGGGGGAGAAGGAGGGGAGGGAAGGGGGAGGAGGAGGGGAGGGAGGGGGAAGGAGGAGGGAAGGAGATGGAAATTTTTAAATATAAAAATATTAATCAGCATAAAAAAAAAGAAATGAAGTTAGATACTGAGTAAAAAAAAAAATATTTCCCTGTTATTTAGAATGCCAAGAACTAAAATAAACACTAGGCAAGGACAAAAAAAAATAATAAAATGCTAATTAACCCAATTAATAACTGGGGCACTGAACTGAACAGAGAATTCTCAACAGAAGAAGTTCAAATGGCCAAAAGACACTTAAGGTCATGCTCAACCTCCTTAGTGATCAGGGAAATGCAAATCAAAACAACTTTGAGATACCATCTTACACCTGTCAGAATGGCTAAAATCAAAAACACCAATGATAGCCTTTCCTGGAGAGGTTGTGGAGTAAGGGGTACACTCATCCATTGCTCGTAGGAATGAAAATTTGTACAACCACTTTGGAAATCAATATGGCGGTTTCTCAGGAAATTCAGGATCAACCTACCCCATGACCCAGCAATCCCACTCTTGGGAATATACCCAAGAGATGCCCTATCACACTACAAAAGCATTTGTTCAACTATGTTTATAGAGGCATTATTTGTAATAGCCAGAACCTGGACACAACCTAGATGCCCTTCAGTGGAAGATTGGATGAAGAAACTGTGTATGTGTGTGTGTGTGTGTGTGTGTGTGTGTATATATATATATTAGAGTACTACTCAGTGATAAAAAACAATGACATCTTGAACTTCGCATGCAAATGGATGGAAATAGAAAACACTATCCTGAGTGAGATAACCCAGACCCAAAAAGATGAACATGGGATGTACTGACTCATAATTGTTTTCTAGCAATAAATAAAGAACATTGAGCCTATAATTCGTGATTCTAGAGAAGTTAATAAGAAGGTGAACCCAAAGAAAAACATATAGTTATCCTCCTCGATATTGGAAGGAGACAAGATTGCCGGGCAAAAATTGGGAACTTGGGGGTGGGGTGGGATGGGGATAAGAGGAGATGGGGATAAGAGAAAAGTGTGAAGGGGAGGATGGGGAGAGCTTGGGGGAATGGGATGGTTGGGATAAAGGAAGGGTGGATATGGGAGCAGGGAAGTATATATCTTAATTAAGGGAGCCATTTTAGGGTTGGCAAGAGACTTGACTCTAGAGGGGTTCCCAGGTGTCCAGGAAGATATCCCCAGATAGTTCCTTGGGCAGCTGAGGAGAGGGAGCCTGAAATGGCCCGAACCTATAGCCATAATGATGAATATCTTGCATATCACCATAGAACTTTCATCTGGCGATGGATGGAGATAGAAACAGAGCCCCACATTGGAGCACCGGACTGAGCTCCCAAGGTCCAAATGAGGAGCAGAAGGAGGGAGAACATGAGCAAGGAAGTCAGGACCGCAAGGGGTGCACCCACCCACTGAGATGGTGGGGCTGATCTAATGGGAGCTCACCAAGGCCCAGCTGGACTGGGACTGAAAAATCATGGGATAAAACCGGACGCCTTGAACATGGAGGACAATGAGGGCTGCTGAAAGTCAAGGACAATGGCACTGGGTTTTGATCATACTGCATGGTACTGGCATTTGGAGGGGGCCTAGCCTGTTGATGCTCACCTTCTAGACCTGGATAGAACGGGGGTCCTTGAACTTCCCACAGGGCAGGGAACCCTTACTGCTCTTGACTGGCAGAGGGAGGGGGAATGGAGTTGGGGGAGAGAGAGAAGAATGGGAGGTGGGTGAGAAGGTGGGGAGGAGGCAGAAAGTTTTTAAATAAAAAAATTAAAGTAATATAATGAATTGGCAAATGTGTTGTTTTGTTTTTTATGCATTTCTTTTTTTTTGGTTTATTTTTTTTATATTTAAAAAATTTCCATCTCCTCCACGCCACCCCCCCTTCCCTCCCCTCCCTTCCACTCATACCCCCCCTCCCTCAATCTTCAGGCGAAGGAGCCATCGGGGTTCCCTACTCTATGTTAAGACCAAGGTCCTCCCAACTCCCCACAGGTCCAGGAAAGTGATCAACCAAGCTGAGAAGGCTCCCACATAGCCCGTCCATGCAGAAGAATCAAAGCCCAGCGCCTTTGTCCTTGGCTTCTCAGTCAGCCTCTACCGTCGGCCACATTCTGTTGTGTGGAAAAAATTGAGGAGTATTGATGCTGTCTCTTCTTTGGAAGATTGATAGAATTTTGCCCTAAGACCATTTAGCCCTGCTTATCTATCTATCTATCTATCTATCTATCTATCTATCTATCTATCTATCTATCTATCTATCTATCTACTTTGGTAAAGAGACTTATAATGCTTGCTTCTATTTAACTAGAAGTTATAGGTCTGTTTGAATTGCTTATACTTATCAGATTTAACTTTAGTAAGTGGTATATATCATAAAAATTATACAATATTTCTAGATTTTCCAATTTGGTAAGATATATGTTTTTAAAGTATTTTCTTATACCCAGGCAGTAGTGCCACAAGGCTTTAATCCCAGCACATAGGAGGTAGATGCAGTTGGGTTTCTGTGAGCTCAAGGTAAGTTTGGTCTACAGAACTAGTGCCAGGATCAGCTACAAAGCTTCAAAGCTTTGTCTCCCAAACAAGAATAATAATAAAAGCAAAAAAAAAAGAATTTCTTCATTATTCACTGTATTTTATAGGTATTTTAATATATCCCTATTTTCCTCTCTAATTTTGTTAATTTGAATATTCACTCTGTGTCATTTAGTTAATTAGGATAAGCCTCTTCAATCTTACTGAATTTCAAAGAACTAATCCTATGTGTCATTGTTTCTTTGTATTATTTTTCCATTTTACAGATTTCATTGCTGAGTTTGATTACTTCTTGTCATCTAGTTTTCTGGATTGCAATTTCTACATTTTTTATTATAGAGCTTTCAGGTGTGCCATTAAGTTACTAGTGTGATATGTGTTTAGTTTTATTATGTGGGTATATAATGTTATGAACTTGCCTCTTAGAATTACCTTCACTGTGTCCCAGAAGTTTGAGTGTATTCTATATTCATTTTCATTCAATTCAGTTTTTATGCTGGAATCTAGACATTTGTGTTTGGGAACACTGTAATTTTAGGTAAGGATATCTGGTATTTGTTACTGGTTGCTTTTTCCTTGTGTCTGTTTTCCTTTCTCATTTTTAGGATGGTAGGATTGCTGTATTTTGGCTACTAGGAAAATCTTTTGGGATCCAGATAGGTGTTCCACCTAAGATGTTTTCTAGGTACCTGGATCTTAGGAGACTACTAGGAGGGCAGGGAGCTAAGGGATTTCAGAGGAGGAGGAAGAAAACAGTGTTTCACCATGTTCTGTTTAGTTCACTGGGAATGGGGTAGAGAGGGAGGGGTTCATGGTGGTAGTCTGTGGTAGATCTGTGGATAAATTTGGAATATTAGGTTTGGAACAAAGGCAGGATACTGAAAGGTTTGAAGACTGCCTATCTGGTTTCCTGACTGCTACGCCTGGAGTGTTACCAGGGAATGCTTATGGGATATGTTGGTTGAGAAAACTGGATGTGAGGTAAGGGAGGCTGTAGAAAATATCTAAGTAATCTGCTGGGAATGAGAGCAGAGAGGAAGCTGGTCTATGGTTTTGGAGGGAGCATCGTCACTCTCTGCAGCATAAATCCATTTAAACTGTCTCTGTGTGTTTAAAATTTAAAACATTTTTCAGCCCCCCTTAGAGTTATTTATCTCTCATTATCCCTCCTTTTTATCATCCTCTATCCCCTATCCATAGTTTAAATTTCCTTTCATCTGTCCATTTCTTCCTTCATAGAAAGCATTTATTCCTATCTGACTGTTTCAACTTCCTCCCCTCTTCCTCCTTTCTACTTTGCTGGCTTCTATAGTAACTTGAGGTTATATACTCAAACTAAAGAGTTTGAACTACAGAAGAGAAAGCAGAAAATTTTAAGAAGGCCTGATCCTAGATAGCATTTTCTAAAGCTTATTGAGAAGGTATACCCAAAGATCTCAACAACATGGTTACCAAATAAGACTGATGTAATGTCAACATCTCTGTCCAGACCAATATATTGGTGATATTCCACCAGGCCCCAAATCCAAGTAAAAAGCTACATGTAATCAGTGTATACTGAGAGAGGGGGGAATCAGGGTCACCTCCTTACTATTCATGCATAATACAGTCAGATTTATTCATGTATACAATACAAGCAATTCTAAACATATAGACATATATATATATATACATATTATATATATATGTGAATGTATGTGAATATATGTATGTGTGTGTAACAATAATTACTATAAATAGTAAAACATGAATTTTAAAGTGAGTAGTGGGGACATGGGAACTTTGGAAGGAGAGGAAGAGGAAAAATTGTGTAAATACATTACTCAAGAAATTCTTAAAAGATAAAAATATAAATAAAAAGTCATAAAGATAATATAATGGTAATGGTACAATAAACAAAAATTATATACAAATGTATCAATACATTTGTTATTAATGCTTATGTAGAGAAGAAATTTTTTAAGTTTAGTTCTATGTTATCACACAAACAAAATAGTCAGATGAATTTCATGAAACAGCCCGTTGGAATTATGATGTTAGTCACAAACAATATCATGTAAATGTGTTAAGAATCCCTGCAGCTTTGAAGACTTGTATTTTTAAACTCAGTTAACCCAGCAGGACATTTAGGAACCTAGAGAAGAGATTAGAGCAATTATGTTTGCCAAGTACCTAAAATGTCAACAGTAATTGGGAACAAGAATGGATTGTGAAATGTTTCCAGTTCAATATTTTTCTCTGGAAGCAAATAATCAGTATGAGGTTTTTGCACAGTAAGTTAACAAAAATATCATTGATGTGTAAAACAAATAGCATAGTTAATGGAATTTTAGAATAATGGAAGCCATTGGTTACTGGAATTTACTAAAAATACTTATGAGGTTTTATGATTTGTATACTTCCCCAGAATGTCCCCATTTTATAGAAACTTTCTTCTGTGTCCTTAAACAGTTGCATTTAGTGTTGTGAGTTTCTGGCTGAAGTGATTTGTTATTCTCATAAGCACTTAATTTGTGAAGCTTAAATCTTCAATGGGTATGACTGTGCCTGTAATATGAAAAGTTCAAGCAGAATATCACAATGCATGGATACTGTCAGGTTTCTCATAGAAGTAACTTTATTTTACAGTCTCAAACCCTTGATAATATTTAATGAACCCATGCTGTTCAGTTAGTTAATAATTACCAATAAGAAGAGATGTATGGCAATAGTTGCTATACTATATATAGGCAGTGGAGGTATTTAAAAAGCCCCCTCAGATAAATGTGGCACAGAAAATCTGAAAATTATGTTTTATACAAAAAATGATAGCGCAGGTAATTATACTTATAAATAAAATAGTCTCACCCATTATAATATATACTATTACAAATCTGTAATTTTGAATCTACCAGTCAATTGCTCCACTGATATATCAGCCTGTTATCTATCACCATACAATATGAATAATGAAGGTAGTGGTTTATAAATAAAGCAGATGAACCTCTTAAAATCCATTGTATCACCATATATCTTTCTATTAAATTCCAGTACATTCTATTAGAATTGTTGCAAAGTTAATAGAACTTATTTATCATCGTATAAAGTTTAGAATGTCCTCTTTTAATGGTTATAAGGTAAGAACTACACATAAGATTTACTTCCATATGTAGCATATTAAAATCAAAGAACAACTTCCATTTGGGCCTTCCAATAATCATAAATCATTTGCTTTAAGAGTCTTGACTTGACTAAATCTATTTTAGAGAGCAGATCATGACCATAAAGGAGTCAATCCTGATAGGCTAGGATGTATTTCAAACTAAGTAAACCAAAAACTTTTATTGGTTTGATTGGATGGATAAAAGGTAGTGCTTAACTTAAAGGTTTCTTGATGCAGAAGAACAAAAGGTAAAATAGAAACAGAAGAATCATAGGTGGCTTATCAGCAATAAACCAAGGACTTGAGAGTTCATCTGCCCTCCATTTCTTCACCGTGGTTCCCATATGTCTCACACAGCTCTGCTGCAGCAATTTCTGAGGGATAGGACAATTTTTTTTGAGGCAGCTCCATGACATCAAAATCCTCTGGGTCCTCTCCTCAAAATATGATCTTTCAGTTGAATTACAAACTTTATGCCTTGCAGAGTATAAGATTTGCAATCAAGATAAATTCTGATATGTTCCCCAAGACATCCTTTTAGACTCTCATGTCACATGGTACTTGGCTTCTTTCTAGTGGACCTAGTCACTTCATATTCACATTCTTTCTGATGTGTGTTTCCCTCTGTATGCTGTAAATATGTCTTATTACCACTGGTTAATAAAGAAGCTTCTTTGACAGATGGCAGGGCAGAATAAAGCTAGGCAGGAAAATTCAGCTGAATGCAGGGAGAAGAAAGGCAGAAGAGTCAGGCAGATGCCATGTAGCTGCTGAAGAAGAAAGATGCCAGCAAACTGCCAAGGAAACTATACATGTAGAAACTGAGACAACATAATGGCATAGTGTCAATACATAGATTAATAGAAATGGGTTAATTTAGGATGTAAGAGTTAGTTAATAAAAAGCCTGAGCTAATAGGCCAAACAGTGTTGTAATTAATATAGTTTCTTTGTGATTATTCAGGTTTGGGCAACTGGGAAATGAAAAAGCAGTCTCAGTTTACAAAATTATGTCCAATGTCTGCCATGATAATTAATATAGTTTCTGTGTGATTATTCAAGTTTGGATGGCCAGGACTCCAACCCGCAGTCTCTAATTACATTTTTCAAAAAAAATGGAGTTCAGTGTTTATTGGTTTTACTGAACCTATTTAAAAAGTGTAGTTATTTCAATTAGAATGGTTCCCACATATTTGAATACTTGGTCCCAAAGAGATATAACTATTTGGGAAGGATGAGGAGGTGTGGCCTTGTTGGAGAAGATGAGTCATGGAGTAGACGATAGGATTTCAGAAGCTTCTGGACCTTACAAGTGGTTCTCTGCTTCCCACCTTCTGCTTCAGAGTGAACTATCAGTTGTTCCTATTGCCTTGTCTGTCTTTGCTATCATGAAATCTTAAAACCCTGGAAATGTAAGCTGAACTAAACACATTTTTTTAAGGTTTCCTTGGCAATAGCGTTTTGTAACAGCAGTATAAAAGTGGCCAATACAACAAGAGATATTCTTTTAAAGAAATAGACTTCACCCTCCCAGCAACAATCAAATGCCTAAAGATCCTTGGATAGAGTTAGGACTTGATTCTCACTTCCTTCCTCATGCTGGAATATTGTCTAGCTTGAGCTTGGATAGGTCTTCTACATTTTTTCCACTGTCTTTAGATTATATTTGCATTCGCTATGTTGTGTCCAGAAACGACTGTTTACTTGAAGTGGTTCATAATGTCTAGCTCCTAATTTTGCCACTTTTGCATAATCCTCTGAAGTCTGATTAGTTCTATATACACTTCCCATTTAAGGCTGAGCATGCCAAAACTTCTTATTTTTTGCATGTAACCATGTATTAGTTTATTATTTACATATAACCATATATTAATGAATCTTGTATATAAAAATAGAAATGATGGAATGAACACATACTCACACAGGAAGACATGCAGGCATATATAAGCCTTTATAAGCTGTGGTCAAGTTTGTCCAAAAATGGTTATTTGGTGATGCAAATATAAGACTAGTAGTTTTTTCAGTATACTAGAATCTATGTCTTAGTGGTATTCAATATATACTGGAATGATAAAAATGTGTCTCTAATAGAAATCAAGTGATGAATTTACCAACATGAGGAGGGGAAGCAAGTCAAAAATGAATGCTTCCTTCTTTCATATCTTCTATATAGGGTGCCACCAGAAAAATGGCCCAGATTTAAGGAGGATCTTCCAACCTCAAAGATCCCTAATGTAAAATTGTAAAGGTATGATTCTGGCCATGCTAAATGAAAGAAAATTGCTTCTGGAAGGCCTTATGGATAGGCAACCAAGAAAAAAAAATCATTTGTACTGGAGACCATGTACCAGAAGATGTTGTATCTATGTAAAATAAGAAACACCACACGATACAGCAAACCACATTATGAAACATTACTTGATTATGTTTTTTATAAACCAGCTATAATTCTCCATAGTCCCATCTTGTCTGCTGCAACTGTCAGAGAAGGCAATAAAGTGTAACGAGGTACAACCACCACTTCTGGCATTGTTGAAGTATTATGTGGTGGCACTCATTTCTGAAGTTCTTCCTGGCATGCCAATCTTGTCTTTGAGTCACTATTTTTCCTCATAGAGAAATCTTGACTTGCCTTCAGCTTGATCTTTCAAATATAATAGTCATCAGCTAACCATATAATATGCTGGCCATTTCTGAGAACATGTATTTATATTATACATTACGGAAGTGGCATAACTGCTTCTTCTGGTCTATTTCATGCCTGGGAATATTATGACTGATCAGCATTTACAAATGTCCAGATTTCTCATGCCATCATAAAATCACTTTGCTTGTGTTACCCATTACTGGTCAGACTCCTACGAACATATTTGTGACTTGCTGCCCATTGTGATAACCAGGATTGCCATACCTTTGATGACTCAGTGCTACCATCTGGCCACTCTTACTTGGGAGTTCAATTAAAAACACTGAACTTAATTCATCCAACTTAGAAGTAGAATATCTGACCCTAACATCTGGAATAAGAAAAAGAGCAACAACAAAGCTTTTCAAATGTGCTGGTGTTTCTCTTATCATTTGTGTGTTTAAAGGGTTGATTAAGAAACATGCCTTCTCCTTCCCATTGTGTAGGGTTAGGTTTTACACATACTACCCACCCCTCTAGCATTGCAACTGTCCTTGATCCTTAAAATCCATTCATCGATACTAAGTCAAGAGTATTTCAGTAGGGCCATTTTTTTGACAAATGCTTCATCCAACAATTTAACCTTGACAACCTTTTTGTTAAAAAAAAATCTTTGTGGGTTTCCATGTTAAATCTAGAATCTCCACGCAGTGGGCCAATATCAATAAATTCTGCCTGATCCAGTTTTACGTTCTTTCTGTCATGATCCCACACCCTTAAAACTCCATCTCACTAACAATTCCACATATATTCCCAAGATTTCTGCTTGAACGAATTAGAAAAATCATTAGATCCTTTAGTGATGTTGTGCATTTCCTAAAGAAATACAATTTCTGTATCCTTCTAGGAGCATTCTTTTCCCTAAATCTGGTTATGGGTTTAGAGACAACTACTGGTGGGCTCTAAGGAAACATCAATATTGTATCTAAATATTGTCTTTCCTGACAAACATGTTCATGGAGTGTCACTACTGTTTGAACAGATAACAAAGGATTAACATTCATGAGCCAAAGTGGACAAGACAATAATTTAGGTGTTAGGGATGAGGTATATTTTCTGTTAAAGTTGGTGATATTTCTTCCTCAGGTGAGATTATCCTTTGAGAATAAGAACATTCAAGGTTCACAACCTCAGATGAGTCTTCTCACTTATCTCCATCCTCAGTTACAGAATCACAGTTTTTACTAACTAATGTCTCTTAGTAGTTTGCTCTTAGAACGTGTGGCTATATTAATGTCCATCTTGTTACCTCAAAGGATCTGGATTTGAAGTTTCCTCCCTTCAAATGATTTATTTCATTAAATACCACCTCTCACAGATAAAGTCAGCTGCTTGAGTTTAGGTTAATTCCAGATGTAGTCATGTTGCCAATCAGAAATTGCCATCAAGACCTATTATGACTTCTGGCTTAAGTGCTAACTACTGAAAGAAAAAATCCTCTAATAAGGAGTTGAACAGTGGCAGCTATCAGTGGGTATAGTCATATGTCATTAAGAATCATGCATTTTATCTTTAGTAGAATAATAGTAATAAGTTTTTTCCTAAGGCCTATGACCTAAGAACCCTCAAGTTTTTTCATCACTGACAAGGTAGGGCATCTCATGGAGAAGTTCTTAAATTCAATAAAGAAAGGTTGTTGCTTACTCCTGCAATTTTCTTGTCTCTATTAAACTAGACAAGGCAGGGATTATTGCAACTTGAAGGTTTATACCAGGTTGTAATTGATGACTAATTTTCTCTTCCATGAACATGTATAGTACCTTCTATCACTATGAATGCTAGCCAATAATAACAAAGCATTCAGTTTAGTTAATAGCAACTAGATGTTTATTAAATCATTAGGGTATTACCTCCAACTCCTAGTGAAAAAGTAATAGCATTAGCAATTGCCAGTAATGTTTATTGGTCTATATGAATTCACTGTCCAACAACTCAAAATACTCATTCTTGGTTCTAGGAGTTTTAAACATTATTGCAAATGGTGTTGTTGGTCAAAAGACCCCCTATAATAGGATAACTCCATGTATATATGAAGTTTCTTTTTTGTTTTTTTTTTTATATTTAAAAATTTCCATCTCCTCCCCTCTTCCTCCCCTTTCCCTCCCCTCCCTCCACCCATAAACCCCCCTCCCCCTCCCTCTTCAACGCCAAGGAGCCATCGGGGTTCCCTACTCTATGTTAAGACCAAGGTCCTCCCAACTCCCCCGAGGTCCAGGAAGGTGATCAACCAAGCTGAGAAGGCTCCCACAGAGCCCATCCATGCAGAAGAATCAAAGCCCAGCACCTTTGTCCTTGGCTTCTCAGTCAGCCTCCACCATCGGCTACATTCAGAGAGTCCAGTTTGGTCTCATGTTCTATCAGTCCCATTCCAACTGGAGTTGGTGATCTCCCGTTAGTTCTGTCCCACCGTCTCCATGGGTGAATGCACCACCCCTCACGGTCCTGACTTTCTTTCTCATGTTCTCTCTCCTCTGCTCCTCATCAGGACCTTGGGAGCTCAGTCCCGTGCTCCAATGTGGTGCTCAGTCATTTTCTTCATCTATCGCCAGGTGGAGGTTCTATGGTGATATGCAAGAAATTCATCAGTATGGCTATAGGAACTGGCCTTTTCAGGCTCCCTCTCCTCAGCTGCCCAAGGAACTAGCTGGGGACGTCTCCCTGAAAACCTGGGAACCCCTCTAGGGTCAAGTCTCTTGACAACCCTCAGATGGCTCCCTAAATTAAGATATATGCTTCCCTGCTCTCATATCCACCTTCCTGTATCCCAAGCATTCCATTCCTCCGAGCTCCCCCCATTCTCCCCTTCACGCTTTTCTCTCCCCATCGTCCCTTGGCCCTGTCTCGCCCCACCCTCAAGTTCCCAATTTTTGCCTGGCGATCACGTCTACTTCAATATCCAGGAGGACTACTATATCTTTATTTGGGGGTTTCACCTTCTTATTATCTTCTCAAGGATCCCGAATTATAGGCTTGATTGTCCTTTAATTATGGCTAGAAATTGAAGAGGATACCAGAAAATGGAAGGATCTCCCCTGCTCGTGGATTGGGAGGGTCAACATAGTAAAAATGGCAATTCTACCAAAAGCAATCTATAGATTCATAATGCAATCCCCATCAAGGTCCCATCAAAATTCTCACAGATATTGAGAGGACAATAATCAACTTTATATGGAAAAACAAGAAACCCAGGATAGCCAAAACAATCTTATACAATAAAGGGAACTTCTGGAGGCATTACCATCCCTGACTTCAAACTCTATTACAGAGCTACAGTATTGAAACAGCTTGGTATTGGCATAAAAACAGAGAAGTCGACCAATGGAATCGTATAGAAGACCCGGATCTTAAACCACAAACTTATGAACACCTGATTTTTGATAAAGGAGCTAAAAGTACACAATGGAAGAAAGAGGGGCATCTTCAACAAATGGTGCTGGCATAACTGGATGTCAACCTGGAGAAGAATGAAAGTAGGATCCATATCTATCACCATGCACAAAACTCAAGTCCAAATGGATTAAAGACCTCAATATTAATCTGAACACACTGAGCTTGATAGAGGAGAAAGTGGGAAGTACTCTACAACAAATGGGCAAGGGAGACTGCTTCCTACGTATAACCCCAGCTGCACAGACATTAAGGGCAACATTGAATAAATGGGACCTCCTGAAGCTGAGCAGCTTCTGTAAAGCAAAGGACACTGTCACTAAGACACAAAGGAAGCCTACTGACTGGGAAAAGATCTTCACCAACCCTGCAACTGACAAAGGTCTGATCTCCAAAATATATAAGGAACTCAAGAGACTAGACTTTAAAATGCTAATGAACCCAATCAAAAAATGGGGCACTGAACTGAACAGAGAATTCTCAACAGAAGTTCAAATGGCCAAAAGACAATTAACGTCATGCTCAACCTCCTTAGCTATCAGGGAAATGCAAATCAAAACAACTTTGAGATATCATCTTACACCTGTCAGATTGGCTATAATTCAAAAACACCAATGATAACATTTGCTGGAGAGGTTGTGGGGTAAGGGGTACACTCATCCATTGCTGATAGGAATGCACACTTGTGCAACCATTTTGGAAAGTAGTGTCGGTTTCTCAGGAAATTCGGGATCAACCTACCCCAGGACCCAGCAATTCCACTATTGGGAATCTACCCAAGAGATGCCCAATCATACTACAAAAGCATTTGCTCAAACTATGTTCATAGCAGCATTATTTGTAATAGCCAGATCCTGGAAACAACCTAGATGCCCTTCAGTGGAAGAATGGATGAAGAAAACTGTGGAATATATACATGTTAGAATACTACTCAGCGGTAAAAAACAATGACATCTTAAATTTTGCATGCAAATGGATGGAAATAGAAAACACTATTCTGAGTGAGGTAACACAGAACCAAAAAGATGTACATGGGATGTACTCACTCATAATCGGTTTCTAGCCATATATGAAGTTTCTAAAGTAGCAGGTTTACAGAAAAATGTTTCAAAAAGCTTTCAGTGTTATTATAATCCCTCTTTCTATTGATTTTTATTGAGCTCTACATTTTTCTATTTATCCCTCTTTAGACTTTTAAATTACAGTGTTCTGTTTTTGTTGAAGTGTGACTTTATAAAAAATGGTCTAAGCCAAGTATTACTTTGTTGCAACAGAATGCTTACTTTACTCAACCTTGAATGAAAATTTAGCACTTGTTTTGTTCTAAATTTTAATCAAAATTCCCACTTAGAGGATGGTCCATAGTTATTATACTTACTCAACACAGTGGGATGGATTCTTTGAATTTCTCTTTTGTTTTTTTTTAGTTTTCAGTTAATATTATATTTCTGTGATTTTTATTACTTGATGGACTGATCTCATTTTATAGCTATTTTAATGTCAGGGAAAATTGTTAAGGATCCCAATCATTGTATAACTTTCTAACATCTAGGTAGTGAAGGACAAACTCAAAACAATTTAAACTGATTTTCTTTTCTTTGTTGTTCTTGTTCAATGCTATTTCTGTAAACTTCAACTTTTTATTGTTAGCCCAGCTCAACTCTAAATTCAAAAGTAAGAAATGCTTGCTACAGAAGCCTAAACTTTCTAAAAGTTAAACAAATAACTCTGTACATCCTAAGGAAGTGAATGACAGTTTACATTGTTGAGATATTATATATTATATATATATATATATATATAATATATATATATTGTTAATGAATTCCAAATTTCCCACCTCTTCCCTCCTCCCATTTTTCCCCCCTCCCACCTCCCTCTCCAGTCCTAAGAGAAGTCAGGGTGCCCTTCCCTGTGGAAAGTCCCAAGGCCCTCCACCCTCTACCCACGTCTAGGAAGATATGCAACCAAACAGGCTAGGCTCCCAAAAAGCCAATACATGCAGTAGAATACAAAACCCAGTGCCATTGTCCTTGGCTTCTCAGTCAGCCCTCATAGTCAGCCACATTCAGAGAGTCCAGTCTGATCAAATGACTCATTCAGTTCCAGTCTATCTGGCATTGGTGAGTTCCCATTAAATCAGTCCCACGTGTCTTAGTGGGTGGATGCACCCACTCGCCGTCCTGACTCCTGCTCATGTCCTCCCTCCTACTGCTCTTCTTCTGGACCTTGGGAGCTCAGTACTCCAATGTGGATCTCGTCTCTATCTCATCCATTGCCAGATAAAGGTTCTTTATATGTTACTTATTTTATTTTCTCACTTTTAAGAGAGGACTTGTACACAAGTATAGAATAATTAGAAAATTATCTAGATAATGTATAATATTTCTAATGAATATGACAAGGAAGCAGTGGTAAAAACTCAAAATGAACTCTTCATACTTAAGAAATGAAGCTGATGTCAAGTATATGAAAAAATTAATGGAAATAACTACTGTAATGTACCTATATTTTCATTGCCTAGGCATAATTAAATATCAGTTCTACCTGGCTTCAATTCCTTCTAATGACCAGTAATTTTTTTAGCTAAAATTTAGTAGCAAAAGTGTGTGTGTGTGTATAATAGATTGATATATTTATTAATATTGAATTTGATTGTATCTTTATGATAGTAAACAAAAATGTTTCAAAGTTTGGTTATCTAAATATAAATGAGACACAAATGAGGAAATATTCATATTACACTCAAATGCACTAAATGCATAGTCTTAATTTAATTCAATAATGAATATTATGTTAAAGTATTCTTTAAAGAAAACAAAAAAGTCAAGATTGCTTGCAGTACTGTGACTTCAAAGTCTTTTATTTGAATGTTGTACAGCATCCATTGAATTTCAATATTTCAAATGAGAATGAGCAATAAAAGTGAAAGAAAATTCAAATAGGCCCTCAGATATTTTTCCAAGTCTTGAACTGAAAGAAATAATATCTAATTTAATTTTAGTATAAATATGAACTAAAGTTTCATATTAGAACTTATCCTTTCCTAGGTATACAACATTTCTTTTTTTCTTCTTCTATTTGTTTTAATGTTGGTTATGTTTTACTGAGAAGGGTCTGGTGTAGTCCAGGCAGGCCCAGAACTTTGCTCTGTAGATAAGAATTACCTTGTAACTGATTCCTTGGTCCTTACCTCCCAACTACTGGGTTACAATCTGGCACACCAACACCACATGGGGGGCTTGGTATGTGCTCTGCTACTAAGCTATATATTTTTCTTTGTTTTTTTTTAATTTTTTCTAGGTGTGATTTCTTTTTTTTTATTATAAAAATCTCTGCCTCCTCACCACCCTCCCCATTTATCTCCTTTCCCCCCCTCCACTCCCCCTCCCTCTCCTGTCCAAAGAGCAATAAAGGTTCTCTGCCCTGGGGGAAGTCCAAGGTCCTCCCCCCTCCATCCAGGTCTAGGAAGGTGAGCATCCAAAACAGGCTAGACCCCACCAAAGCCAGTATATGTAGTAGGATCAAATCCAGTGCTATTGTCCTTGGCTTCTCAGCAGTCCTCATTGTCTGCCATGTTCAGGGAGTCCAGTTTATTCCCGTGCTTTTTCAGCCCAGTCCAGCTGGCCTTGGTGAGCTCCCATTAGATCAGCCCCACCATCTTGGTGGGTGGGTGCACCCCTCGAGGTCCTGACTTCCTTGCTCACGTTCCTCCCTCCTTCTGCTCCTCATTTGGACCTTGGGATCTCAGTCTGGTGCTCCAATGTGGGTCTCGTGTCTCTATCGCCATCCATTACCAGATGAAGGTTCTATGGTGATATGCAAGATATTCATCATTATGGCTGTAGGATAAGGCCATTTCAGGCTCCCTCTCCTCAGCTGCCCAAGGAACTAGCTGGGGGCATCTCCCTGGACACCTGGGAACCCCTCTAGAGTCAAGTCTCTTGCCAAACCTAAAATGGCTCCCTTAATTAAGATATATACAAAATATACTTAAAATATAAAGACCCATTTTTCTAAAGGATAAATATATAAACCCATAAACTAATGTAACATTCAATATCTCCTGGCCATGGGTTATCTAGGATATACATACACACATATATTCACCTGAGTCTATGAAACACACATACAAAAAATTGGCCCTACACAGAACTGCAATCATCAAATTGTACTATATGTAGGCAGAGATTGGAACTGTGCTCTGATCCACTTGCACTAAGTCAGTGGAAGAGCTGGAAAGGGGCATTCACCCCAACTTTATTCAATGTATTGATGTCTTACTAAAGAAAGGGAAGGCAGAAACATTTCATCAACCTCATTTAAACCTTTTCACAAAACAGAAATGCTGACTCTTTTTCGGGTTTCCTATTGTATAAAGGAGAAACAGACAAGAATTGCACAAGCCTTCTTTGAAAGAGATATTAAGTTTCATACTGGCAGAAGAGGTAGACAAATGTTCCATCAAAGGTTAAAGAATAGATTGGAAGTACACAAATATAAGCTTCCTGTTCCTTCACAATCTGTAGTAAATCACAAAATCATCCTTCAAATACTTGAAGTTGCAAAGAAATTCACTTTCTAAACCATGGTGAATTTCTTTCCATGCTTTCCCTGTCACTCACCATTACTGTTAACAATTGCTATTTTAGGAGGGTGAAAAGCATTTTCAAATACTTCCCTTTAATATGCATGCAAAAATGTGAATGAGCATAGACATGATTCAAAACCAGATGTTCTCTCACTACTTTGCATTTCTGATCACAGAATTTTAAATAACCCTTTGTAAATATATCTTTGCAATGCACACACACAACTATAGTTTGGGCCTATATTTTATATCAAAAAAAGTGACACTTTTTACCATACAAACATATTCACTCTTTCAATTTTAGGGAACTTAGATTTCTTTTTAATCCAAGCTCATTAAAATCTATGAATAAAAAGTTTTTACTGACAGCTTCCATTATTAGAGCTTTTGACTTTGAACATTATCTAGACATAATGGATGAAAACATAGATGCAGATATTCCAGATATGGATTGTGGTAAAATAGTCATCTGATAATCTAATTATAAGTCATAATTGTGTGTATTGAAATATAAAATGAAAGATAAAATATTGATCGCAAAACAGACTCTAAAATACAGTGTTTATTCTCACTGAAATAAAGGGTGTTTAGTCAGGGCAAGTACATATGCACACTGTATAATAAGCATCATGGATTGTAATTATCCATGTAAGACTAGATGATTTGGTTCATTCTTTTCTTCTTTCTTCCTTTCTTTGTTTCTCTTTAGTTTTCTTTTTAAATCTCAGTTAATTTTCCTTCATTATAATTACTACAAAAAAGGATTGACAATCATCAGACACATGTAACTAGGTTTTATATTAGCACATTTGAACATTATTTATGAAGTTATGAAGACAGTTGTGCTTGTCAAATACACCATGAAAATTCATGAAATGCTGGCTTAGAAAACTTGAGAAATATACAGATCAAGATGCCAGTCCCTGCTCTATTTTGAAAAGTATATTTTAATGAATTTAAAGCCACTCGATTTGACAAGGTAGGTTATTTTGATGGATAGTTGATGTATTAGACTGACAGTAGGCGTCTTTATTACCTTGCTGTAGAAAGAAGTGTTGTTGCTTTAGACCTGTTCTTACTTCTGTGTACCTTTTTTTCTCTGTATATCAAAATATCAGGTCAGAGTGGTGTTAAACAACTAAATTGATTACTTCACCTCTGAGACAAGAATGTCAGTTCCCAAGAGTTATAAAGAAAATAAAAGAATATATTGATTTGTAAATGTCTAGTGTGACATAAAATATTTACTATGCTAGTCCTATGTATCTATATTAGCTTTCTTGTCCCTGTAAGCTAACATCCCCACTATTTTCCTGAACCCCTCTCTCTTCCATTAACACACACACATTTATTCATAATGCTTTTGGAATCCTAAAAAAAAAATCTTTTTCTTTGTTAGAAGAGTTTCCCAGTTTCCCAACATTCAAATTTATAAAAATAATTATAATCTATAATTATCACAATAATGTTTACATTTGTTCAATACAACAGTGATCTGCCGCTGACTCCTATACACATACCCACCTTCTAAATAGGTTTGAATCAGGTTGAGTATACAGTCCAAATTTTTTTATTGTCATTAATCTATATTCCTCCATAGACTCATTGTGAGTAACAGTTTTTTACCACTTGTCTTAATTATTTTCCCAAGTCCTTTTTTAAAAATATATTTTTGTTTATGGATAAATTATAAACACACAAACACAAATAATAAACACTCAGCTATGTGTGGGCATGCATAGCTTTAATCGCACCACTAAGGAAGCAATTTGATGGATCTCTGTGAGCTCCTTCATATAGATCCAGTCTGGCCTGTATGAAGTTCTATCTAATGAGACTCTGTTGCAAAAAGAAAATATATCACAATAAAAATATAAACATTCTGCTTAGAAGGATTATCATCACTTTTTTTAAAGACAATCATTTTTAGTTTTACATACCTTCTTCATGTATAGCAATTATGGTCTTCTCCATGTGATCACTTTCTTTTGCTTATTGGTTTTATTTATGGATCAATTTCTTTCATATTGGCATAATAACACACTTTTTAGAGTTTATATGCTTATGTTTTTGTTTTACAAACTCTAAACTAAGTGATTTATTGAAATATTTTTAACAAACATTTGGAAAATAAATTCTATGTACTGTCAAACTTACAATGAATTAATAAATTGACATTTTATAAATATTTTAGTACCCTTGAATAATTTTTGTATTTTCTGATTTCTAGTGTTTGTTTTCTTTTCATTATTATGTTGTGTTTTTGTTTAGTTTTCTTCATTTCTGCTTTTTTTGCATTTCTCATTCAGTTTTTATTCTTTTTTTTTACTTCACAAGGGATATAGTTCTCTTTTTATCATTCTAATCCTTCTATCCCACTCTTCTTTCTCCTTCACCTTCCCTTTCTATTCTCCGCAAACCTCTCAATTCCTTCCAAAGCAATCTATCACTGAACTACCCTACCCATCACGCTCAGGTTCTTCTCTTTGTAGAAAGGCCCATTCCGTGACAGGACAACAAGCTGGTGGAATGACACTTCTTCATACTCATCAAACAATTAAGATATTACATTTCTTCTTTACTGAAAACGAGGGTGATACACTGTGTTACTAGTTAAGATTGGATAGGACTAAATTACATATGAGATAGTTTGCCTGAAATTTTTACATTAAATTCAATGTTTGATGAAAATTTCAGTTATTAGCATTTGTTATTTCTCCTTGTTCAAAACAATATAATAATTTTTAGTTCTCATATTATTTAATTAATCATTGATTTGAAGTCCAAGATTATTCCTTGTAAATGAAAAACCATTAATTAATGATCGCACTTGGATTTAATTCCTAAATACAGCTGAACATATAATTTTAGATTTCAATGTTTTGCTTATCATAAATGTTATTTTTTAAAAAAATGTACTATAAATCATATTTATTTCACCTTTTAAAATGCAATATTTATCATGTATAAACTAGTCTATTTCAGGGTAAATTTCAATTTTTGTGGGTAAAGCAACTTGAGGAGGGAAGGGCTTATTTCATTTTATATTTTGTAGTCCACCATAAAAGGGAACTCTAGCAGGAATGCAAAGTAGCTACCTGAAGGCAGAAACTGACTTAATGACCACAGAGGAATTCTCCTTACTCACATGTTCTTCATTGCTTACTCAGCTAGCTTGTTTTTGGTTTGTTTGTTTGTTTATTTTTTAGAGACTGGGTTTCTTTCTCTAACAGCCCTGACTGTGTGGAACTCATTTTGTAGATCAGGACTGGCCTCAAACCTGCTTAGGCATCTGACACCACCTGCCTGGCTCAGCTTGCTTTTTTATGGTACCTGAACTACATGATCATGGGGTCATTGTCATCAAGGAAGGGGGCCTTCCCACATCAATCATTAATCAAGAAAATGCCCCATAGACTTTCCTACATGGCAATCTGAAAGAGGCTTCTTGATAAATAAGGTTTCCATCTCCACAGATGACTATTTTGTATCACACTGACAAAACTTGTCATGTATTTAACCTAAAACTGAACAGTTTGACTAGCTCATAGTGGAAATTTTTTCCATTGATTAGTCTAAGAAAATAATAATTTCTGATTCCATATTACAAACTACCATTCTCTATTTAATTTGCTGTTATAAAGTTTACTATATTGCATTCTCTTTTCTTTTTATTAATTCTTAGAAAATGATTTTATTCTAACAATAGATGTGGTATGATATTATCTACTTAATTTAAGTATCAAGTATGATTCCTAGGAGAGGTCTAAATATGATAAATGTGAATATAATATGTACTAGATGAATATGAGCTTTAGTTCCCAGAGGATGTTAAATCTTTGCTAACATCCATATTTTATAGTATAATAAACATTAATATCAACTTGCATGCTCAATATAAACATGATAGAAAATTTATCAAGTATAATTCTCTTATGCATATTACAATGTATTCTCATATAACACAAGTTGAATTTGCATGCCATTTAATAATCCTTAATGGTTGTTTAAGAAAAGTTTAACAATATTTAACATTAGAAGTCAAGACACTTCTAAAAGTCAGGTAGCCATTAATTATTTTTATTACAAAACCCATGTTTCATTGAACATAAAGTGTTGAGCTCTACTAAGTACCCATTGTTAAAACACAACATATTGCATGTATTAATTTCATACAAATTAAGGATTTATATTATTAGTAGTAAATAGGTAAGGTTATATTTATTTATAATTAGTTCTATTACTTCAGTGATTTAATTATGAGCTATAATGTTTTCTTAAATGTATTTTGATACTGGAAATTACTCTGTATGAACCTGCATTTTTAATATGTGATATCTATACAGCAACTTATTTAAGAAAAATAAACAGAAAAAAAGAAAAAGAATGTACATGTCAAAAAAAATTAAGAATTTTTTTATATTTTAATGTAATTAGATGCCAAATAAGTTTTAAAATGAATAAAATTTTAAGGTTCATTCCATTAATGTGTACAAAATGTATGTGTTATTTTTGTATCAATTAAAGAATAAGAGTATGCATGGAGTCATAATATATTGTTATAATCCAACCAGTCGAGTAAATGGGTGCAGAAGGACAGGAGTTCAAGGCAAACATAAACAATATAAACTTTGTATCATAAAAAATATCAACAATAGCAAAGTATAAAAATAAAACAAAATAAAAATGCCCAAATGGATTATAGGTGTGCTGTTTTTTTCATTTACTGTGAGAATAGTAATTTATTGGTTATGTCTCATAATTGTAATGGCAAGGAATATTCTTAATATATAATAATATCTATACTACTTGAAAATTACTTAGATCCCTAATAATAATGTAGCAATCTATAGTAATCTGTAGAAATCTAGTGATCTATAGTGATCTAGAATGATCTAGTATTTTTTCACATGTATCACATATAAACTCAGGGCACATGTAAGGCAAAAACTATTTTAGATAATTCAACTTTTTCTATCATGTCCACATGCATGTGTGTGTGTGTTCCTGTGTGAAGACAGGTGCACCCACACCAGGTACATGGTTCGAGTCTAAACGATAGCCTCATGTCCCAGGCCATTTTATTTCCTTCTCTTGCTTCCTACTGTGAACACCAGAATTCCTGAGTCTGCTTCTTTGTCTTGTTTCCTGTCTTAAGAGTGTTGGTATGACAGACATATTACCACCTGCAGCTTTCTGTGTTCTTTAAATTCAAATTCCGTCCTCAAGCTTGAGAAGAAAATTGTCTACTCAATGTTTACCCATTTCTTCAGCCCCCACGTCAACTTAGAGGTTTTATGAAGTCTAAGTCAAAACATTTAGTTTTGCTAGCTCATATGTGTGAAAAATTAAATATAATAAACTGTTTGGTCTGGAAACAGAATGTAAATAACCCACATCTACATTAGACTTCTGAAAGTTTGAATAAGCCAACTCTTTTTTTTTTTTTTTTGCTTTTTTGAGACAAAGTCTCTGTGTAGCTTTGGAGCCTCTCCTGGAAATGGCTCTTGTAGACAAAAATGGCCTAGAATTCACAACGATTCGCCTGTCTCTGCCTCCTGAGTGTTCTTTTAACCCAAATCTTAAGTATTTTAGTAGAAGGTGTCGAGGGGGGGTACTAAGAATACAAACAACGTCTAGGAAGTGAGCAAAATATTCATGAAAGAAAATATCACAGATTTAAGCATAATCCATTTTAGTATATTGTATGAAGTAGTTCTAATTTTCTATTAGTCTATTGATCTATTGTTGAATAATTACTTTCCAGGTTGGACTATTAAGAACTATACAAATATAAACCTTAATTAATATGAAATTTGTGCGTGAATTTATGTTTCATTTCCATTTAGAAATAGCATAGCTAGGTCATATTGAGTTGTTTATTCAACATATGGAAAAAAAAATCCAATCAGTTTTTTTTATTTTAAAATCAAATCAACAATATTTATTTTAAAATGACACTTCTTCTAACCAGCCTTGTTATTTCTTTTACATTGTCTATCCTACTGTACTCAAACTCAGTCTTATTCTGATTTCATTCTCATCTCCCTATTAAGTAATCATGTGAACTTCTGCTTATTGACTATCTTCTTTAATAAGGATTATTCATGTGTTTTACCTATTTGTCAAAAAGAATCATCCTTTTCCTCTTAAGTTACATGTACTCATCATTTTAAATTTGATGTTCTTATTAAATATAAGGATTAAAATAATTTCTTCTTAAGCTGTGCTTTAATTTCTTAATTGTCTTTTGAAGTAGACTGTTTAGTGTTTAGTATTTTACCAAATACCTGGTAAGAAGCTACTTTCAAAGGTAAGGATTTATTTTG
Source organism: Arvicola amphibius (assembly GCF_903992535.2). Classification (NCBI taxonomy): domain Eukaryota; kingdom Metazoa; phylum Chordata; class Mammalia; order Rodentia; family Cricetidae; genus Arvicola; species Arvicola amphibius. Next base: position 75,036,262 of record NC_052058.2, read on the forward strand.
GCTTTCATTTAAGGGTATTTAGTTCTTCAAGTTGACAAATTCCTGGTGAAAGGAGCAGGACACAGATAGCTACATTTCATCCATAGTCAGTAATAAAGAACAGAAAGTAGTATTGAACTGTTAAACACTCAAGGCCACCACTAGGAACCTACTTCATTAGTGAAGACTACCTCCTTCAGATTCCATCGCCACCATCCTTAGGTGAAATGTTCAAATACATAAGCCTGTGAGAACATGTTACATTCAAACTAGAACAAAACTTGTCTTTTTTAAACTTTGTTTACATAATTTGGAGGTAACATTCAGAACTCACTGTCTAATCAAAGGTCATTTACTTCCCATCTTTACTTTAATGGATTAGCTTTAAAAATCTGTTATAAAAGGACAAGTAAACTATTTTGAGGGTTTTATTTAATGGTTTTGTTGTTCTTGTTGCTGTTGTCAGAAGTGGAGTGTGTGTACTATAAATGAGGAGTTCCAGTTTTTATTCAAACAATATACTTTTTAGTTCTCTGTGTGATCATATTCATTCCCTCCCCTAACTTCTCTTACTCCCACCTTCCATCCCTAACTTTGTCATTTTGTGCCCCTAACTCCTCTATTTATTTATTTATTTATTTTATTTATTTATTTTATTATTTATTTATTTATTTAAAGCTCTTGAGAGAATTTATTGGAGTACTACCTTCAAATAGCACAATAAAACAATTATCTCAAAGCTCAACATAGTGGCATGCTTATTGCTAGATCATTGGCATTCTCCATCGTTAAATATATATACTAGATAGTATCACAATTATATAGCAATTTGAATAGTCAAAACATTTTTACAAGCTAATATAAACAAAATATTTCATAAATCATTAAAACTAAAAAATAAAATAAACATGGTATTTTGTGTTATACTTTTACCTACAAAGACCAAAAGAATAAAATTAAAATCCAAAGTATACCTGACAATTCAAACAATTTTGTTCATCTTGTAAACAAAAAGCAATCTCCATACTTTGCCATATGTCTATCATCTGACACCCAATCTACTAAAACTTTAGAACAATTAATTTGGGTACTAAGTTATATATTATTTTACAAATTCCCATCACACTTTTAAAATACTCATTTTTATCTCTAATAATGGAAATGGTATTGTCATATGAGCACAGATACCAGCAGAGGCCACAAGAGGAAATCTGATCTCTTAGAAAAAAGGTGATAGGTTGTTCTAAGCCACATGATTTTGGAGGCTGAGAAAGAACCTCTTTGGATCTTCTGAAAGTGCTACAAACACTTTTAACAGTTATGCCTTTTCTCAATCACTCCTAACAGAATCCCATGTGGCAGCAACCTCTGTCTCGATATGTTTCGTCTGAGCTTGAGGTAGAGACAACCTCTTCTTGCACTCACAGCTGACAACTTCATTACATCTGCTTACATCTTCTAATATTGCATTTTCATCTTCACAAGACAGATTTTACTCTATACATGCAACTCTTATGAAGTTGAAGAAAAGCAGATTGCCCTACTCTATAAATATTCAACCTATATTTTTTAATTATACATTACATTTTTAAATGAGCCGCAGAAATGCAATACCTTAATGAAGAGAAAAATATACATATAACAAAATTGACCTTAAATTTGCATCAATAGAGCAAGATCTATACCAATGCAAATCTCTATAGCTTATCCCACTTTAAATGTAAACAAATATTTATAAATAAGTGATTTAGGGATATGAGCTTCCTGCTGTTTATTGGACAAAGTAATTTTGGGGTGTTCACAGAGACCTTTCGGGGAGTCATGGTCCATCAAACAACATTAGCCTGAAATTAATCCATGGGTTTTCATCCTCTGTAGAAACAAAAGAACCTATTTTCCAAAGCAACAACATATCCTTAGACTCAAACTATGAAGTCAATATACCTTTAAATCATATATGTTGGCTTAGCTTAGCAGTCTCTAGAGTCAAATATCTCTCTACAGTCAAAAAATTCAAAGAAAACACAATAGTATACATAATCCAGACACTCTGTGTATATTACATCTTTACATGGCTTATTATTTTTTTACACTGTAAATATGTGTTATTTTTATTGTTATTGAAAAGTTGATTGGTGAATTGCTAAATAGGACTTTAAGACAGAGAAAATACTGGGAAGAAGAAGGGTAATGTTTCAGGACTTGTGAGAAGATGAAAAGAGGGAAGCAAGGTGAAATTGCAGTGTTGACAGAAAGGTACTGCCCTGTGGCAGAGTTTGACAAAGATTGTAAACTTGCAGGCATTCATACAATCTTGATTATTGTACTCTATCTTTTCTTATAAGTGTTAATCTTTACAGTTTATTACACATCTATACTCTGCATCCACAGATCTAACAGCAGGTACTTTTCATTTTTATTTCTTTAATTTTTATTTTTTATTTTTTTATTTTTTTCTCATGGTATATATTTTTTTATATTTAAAAATTTCCATCTCCTTCCCTCCTCCTACCCCCTCCCTCCACTCCTCCTCCCCCTTCCCTACCCTCCTTCTCCCCCTTCCCTCCCCTTCCCTGGACCCATACCTCCCCTCCCTCCCTCTCAAGGCCAAGGAGCCATCAGGGTTCCCCACTCTATACTAAGTCCAAGGTCCTCCCAAATCCCCCCAGGTCCAGGAAGGTGATCGACCAAGCTGAGAAGGCTCGCACAGAGCCCGGCCATGAAGAAGAATCAGAGCCCAGCGCCATTGTCCTTTGCTTCTCAGTCAGCCCCCGCTGTTGGCCACATTCAGAGAGACGGGTTTGGTCGCATGATCCATAAGTCCCATTCCAACTGGAGTTGGTGATCTCCCTTTAGTTCTGTCCCACCATCTCCATGAGTGAACGCACCCCTCTCGTTCCTGACTTTCTCCCTCATGTTCTCGCTCCTTCTGCTCCTCATCAGGACCTTGGGAGCTCAGTCCAGTGCTCCAATGTGGGGCTCAGTCACCTTCCCCATCTGTCGCCAGCTGGAGGTTCCCTCACGGTCCTGACTTTCTTTCTCATGTTCTCTCTCCTTCTGCTCCTCATCAGGACCTTGGGAGCTCAGTCCCGTGCTCCAATGTGGGGCTCTGTCATTTTCTTCATCTATCGTCAGGTGGAGGTTCTATGGTGATATGCAAGAAATTCATCAGTATGGCTATAGAAACTGGCCTTTTCAGGCTCCCTCTCCTCAGCTGCCCAAGGAACTAACTGGGGGCGTCTCCCTGGAAACCTGGGAACCCCTCTAGGGTCAAGTCTCTTGACAACCCTCAGGTAGCTCCTTAAATTAAGATATATACTTCCCTGCTCCCATATCCACCCTTCCTATATCCCAAGCAACCCATTCCTCCGAGCTCCCCCCATTCTCCCCTTCACACTTTTCTCTCCCCATCTTCCCTTGGCCCAGTCTCGCCCAACCCTCAAGTTCCCAATTTTGCCTGGCGATCATGTCTACTTCCAATATCCAGGAGGATTACTATATCTTTTTTGGGAGTCCACCTTCTTATTATCTTCTCAAGGATCCCAAATTTATAGGCTCGATGTCCTTTAATTATGGCTAGAAACCGATTATGAGTGAGTACATCCCATGTTCATCTTTTTGGGTCTGGGTTACCTCACTCAGAATAGTGTTTTCTATTTCCATCCATTTGCATGCAAAATTCAAGATGTCATTGTTTTTTACCGCTGAGTAGTATTCTAGCATGTATATATTCCACAGTTTCTTCATCCATTCTTCCACTGAAGGGCATCTAGGTTGTTTCCAGGATCTGGCTCTTACAAATAATGCTGCTATGAACATAGATGAACATATGCTTTTGTTGTATGATTGGGCATCTCTTGGGTAGATTCCGAAAAGTGGAATTGCTGGGTCCTGGGGTAGGTTGATCCTGAATTTCCTGAGAAGCCGCCACACTGCTTTCCAAAGTGGTTGCACAAGTGTGCATTCCTACCAGAAATGGATGAGTGTACCCCTTACCCCACAACCTCTCCAGCAAAGGTTATTATTGGTGTTTTGGATTTTAGCCAATCTGACAGGTGTAAGATGATATCTCAAAGTTGTTTTGATTTGTATTTCCCTGATAGCTAGGGAGGTTGAGCATGACCTTAAGTGTCTTTTGGCCATTCGAACTTCTTCTGTTGAGAATTCTCTGTTCAGTTCAGCGTCCCATTTTTTAATTGGGTTAATTGGCATTTTACCGTCTAGTCTCTTGAGTTCCTTATATATTTTAGAGATCAGACCTTTGTCAGTTGCAGGGTTGGTGAAGATCTTTTCCCAGTCAGTAGGCTGCTTTTGTGTCTTAGTGACAATGTCCTTTGCTTTACAGAAGCTGCTCAACTTCAGGAGGTCCCATTTATTCAATGTTGCTCTTAATGTCTGTGCAGCTGGGGTTATGCGCAGGAAACGGTTCCCTGTGCCCATTTGTTGTAGAGTACTTCCCACTTTCTCCTCTATCAAGCTCAGTGTGTTCAGATTAATATTGAGGTCTTTAATCCATTTGGACTTGAGTTTTGTGCATGGTGATAGATATGGATTTACTTTCATTCTTCTACAGGTTGACATCCAGTTATGCCACCACCATTTGTTGAAGATGCCCTCTTTCTTCCATTGTGTACTTTTGGCTCCTTTATCAAAAATCAGGTGTTCGTAGGTTTGTGGTTTAAGATCCGGGTCTTCTATACGATTCCATTGGTCAACTTCTCTGTTTTATGCCAATACCAAGCTGTTTTCAATACTGTAGCTTTGTAATAGAGTTTGAAGTCAGGGATGGTAATGCCTCCAGAAGTACCTTTATTGTATAAGATTGTTTGGGCTATCCTGGGTTTCTTGTTTTTCCATATAAAGTTGATTATTGTCCTCTCAATCTCTGTGAAGAATTTTAATGGGACCTTGATTGGGATTGCATTGAATCTATAGATTGCTTTTGGTAGAATTGCCATTTTTACTATGTTGATCCTCCCAATCCACGAGTAGGGGAGATCCTTCCATTTTCTGGTATCCTCTTCAATTTCTTTCTTCAAAGACTTAAAGTTCTTGTCAAATAAATCCTTCACTTCCTTGGTTAGAGATACTCCCAGATATCTTATGCTATTTGTGGCTATTGTGAAAGGTGATACTTCTCTGATTTCCCACTCTGCTTCCTTATCCTTTGTGTATAGGAGGGCGACTGATTTTTTGGAGTTGATCTTGTAACCTGCCACGTTACTGAAGGAGTTTATCAGCTGTAGGAGTTCTTTGGTGGAGTTTTTGGGGTGGCTTATGTACACTATCATATCATCAGCAAATAATGAAAGTTTAACTTCTTCCTTTCCAAATTGAATCCCCTTGAGTCCCTTATGTTGTCTTATTGCTATCGCTAGAACTTCAAGCACTATATTGAAGAGATAAGGAGAGAGTGGACAGCCTTGTCGTGTTCCTGAATTTAGTGGGATAGCCTTGAGTTTCTCTCCATTTAATTTGATGTTAGCTGTCGGCTTGCTGTAAATAGCTTTTATTATATTTAGGAATGACCCTTGTATCCCTAATCTCTCCAAAACTTTATCATAAAAGGGTGCTGAATTTGTCAAATGCTTTTTCAGCATCTAATGAGATGACCATATGGTTTTTTTCCTTCAGTTTATTTATATGATGGATTACATTGATAGATTTTCGTATGTTGAACCAGCCCTGCATCTCTGGGATGAAGCCTACTTGATCGTAGTGGATAATTTTTCTAATGTTTTCTTGGATTCGGTTTGCCAGTATTTATTGAGAATTTTTGCGTGAATGTTCATGAGTGAGATTGGCTTGTAATTCTCTTTCTTGGTTGAGTCTTTGTGTGGTTTAGGTATCAGGGTAACTGTAGCTTCATAGAAGGAATTTGGCAGTGACTCTTGTGTTTCTATATTATGAAATACCTTAAGGAGTATAGGTATTAGGTCTTCTTGGAAGTTCTGGTAGAATTCCGCATTGAAACCATCTGGTCCTGGGTTCTTTTTGGTAGGGAGGTTTCTGATAACAGTTTCTAATTCTTCGCGACTAACAGGACGATTTAGAGCATTTACCTGGTCCTGTTTTAACTTTGTTATATGGTATTTATCTAAAAAAAACTGTCCATTTCTTTTACATTTTCCAATTTTGTGGCATACAGGCTTTTGTAGTAAGATCTAATGATTCTCTGAATTTCCTCTGTGTCTGTGGTTATGTCCCCCTTTTCATTTCTGATCTTATTAATTTGCGTGTTCTCCCTCTGCCGTTTGATTAGTTTGGCTAAGGGTTTGTCAATCTTGTTGATTTTCTCCAAGAACCAGCTTCTTGTTTCATTGATTCTTTGGATTGTTTTCTGTGTTTCTATTTTGTTGATTTCTGCCCTCAGTTTGATTATTTCCGGTCTTCTACTTCTCCTAGGTGAGTCTGCTTCTTTCTTTTCCAGAGCTTTCAGGTGTGCTGTTAAGTCACCAATGAGTGCTTTCTCCGTTTTCTTTAAGTGGGCACTTAGTGCTATGAACTTTCCTCTTAGCACTGCTTTCATTGTGTCCCATAGGTTTGAGTATGTTGTGTCTTTGTTTTCATTAAATTCAAGAAAGACTTTAATTTCTTTCTTTATTTCTTCCTTGACCCAGGTGTGGGTCAGTAGTTGACTGTTCAGTTTCCATGAGTTTGTGGGCTTTCTGGGGGTAGCATTGTTGTTGAATTCTAATTTTAATCCATGGTGATCCAATAAGACACAGGTGGTTACTAATATTTTTTTGTAACTGTGGAAGTTTGCTTTGTTACCAAGTATATGGTCAATTTTCGAAAATGTTCCATGAGCCGCAGAGAAGAAGGTATATTCTTTCCTATTTGGGTGGAATGTTCTATAGATGTCTGTTAAGTCCATTTGGTTCATTACCTCCATTAAGTCTTTCAATTCTCTGTTAGGTTTCTGTCTGAGTGACCTGTCCATTGGTGAGAGAGGAGTGTTGAAGTCTCCAACTATTAGTGTGTGTGGTTTGATGGCTGCCTTGTGTTCTAGAAGTGTTTCTTTTACATAAGTGGGAGCTTTTATATTAGAGGCATAGATATTCAGGATTGAGACTTCATTCTGATGGATTTTTCCTGTTATGAGTATAAAGTGTCCCTTTCCATCTCTTCTGATTGATTTTAGTTTGAAGTCAATTTTGTTGGAAATTAGTATGGCCACACCCGCTTGTTTCTTAGGGCCATTTGCTTGATAAACCTTTTCCCAACCCTTTACTCTGAGTAGGTGTCTGTCTTTGTGGTTGAGGTGTGTTTCTTGTAAACAGCAAAATGTTGGATTCTGTTTTCGTATCCAGTCTCTTAGCCTGTGCCTTTTTATAGGTGAATTGAGTCCATTGATATTAAGTGATATTAATGACCAGTGGTTGTTAACTTCAGTCATTTTTAGTAGTAGAGTTTGTGTGTTTCCCTTCTTCTAGTTGTGCTGGTGAAGGGTCGCTAGATGCCTGAGTTATTGTGGGTGTTGTTGGACTCCTTGGTTTGTGATTTTCCTTCTATTACTTTCTGCAAGGCTGGATTTGTGGCTGCGTATTGTTTCAATCTGTTTTTGTCCTGCAATATCTTGTTTTCTCCATCAATGGTGAATGCAAGCTTTGCTGGGTATAGTAGTCTAGGCTTGCATCCATGTTCCCTTAGTGTCTGTAGCACATCTATCCAAGCTCTTCTGGCTTTCATGGTTTCCATTGAGAAATCAGGTGTAATTCTGATAGGTTTCCCTTTATATGTTATTTGACCTTTTTCCTTTGCAGCTCTTAATATCTGTTCTTTATTCTGTATGTTTTGTGTTTTGATTATTATATGGCGTGGGGATGCTTTCTTTTGATCCAGTCTATTTGGTGTTCTGTAGGCTTCTTGTACCTTCATAGGAACATCCTTCTTTAGGTTGGGGAAGTTTTCTTCTATAATTTTGTTGAATATGTTTTCTGGGCCTTTGAGTTGTAATTCTTCTCCTTCTTCTACCCCAATTATTCTTAGGTTTGGTCTTTTCATGGTGTCCCAGATTTCCTGAATGTTTTGTGTTAAGAATTTGTTAGATTTGTTTAGTTCTTTAATCTGTGAGTTTATTTCCTCTATAGTATCTTCAGAGTCTGAGATTCTTTCTTCCATCTCTTGTATTCGGTTGGAAATACTTGTCTCTGAAGTTTCTGTTTGTTTACTCAGAGTTTCCATTTCCAGTCGTCCCTCAGATTGTGTTTTCTTCAATACCTCCATTTCATTTATCAGGTCTTGTACTGTTTCCCTTACCTGTTTGATTGCTTTTTCTTGTTTTTCTTGTTTTTCTTGGGTATCTTTGAGAGATTTATTTATTTCGTCTACCTTTTTGTTTGTCATCTTCATTTCTTTATGGCAGTTTTTTACCTCCTGTTTAAGGTCCTCTATTATTTTCATAAAGTACTGTTTAAGGTCGGATTCTTCTATATCTTCTGTGGTAGGGTGTTCAATTCTTGTTGTTTCGGGATGTCTGGATTGTGGTGATGTCATGTTGCCTTTCATGTTGTTGGAGGAGCTCCTGCATTGGCGCCTGCCCATCTCTTCCTTCAAAAGGAGCCCGGAGGCGTTTGGTGTCCTAGACCAATCTTTGCTGTGACTGAAACTTGTTGGATCTCCCCAGTGTCAGAGGAGGACCTATTCCTTGCGTCACAATCTGAAGAAGCCCGCACTACCTTGCAGGAATCCCCAGACCTGCCTGGAGGCCAGAGTCTGATTCCTCTGGGTGGATGACCTTAGAACAGGAGCAGGACACCAGTTCAGGTGGAACTGAAATGGTGGAATACCACACAGCGAACCTGGCAGCACAATCTGAAGGAGCCCGCACCCCTCCGCAGGAATCCTCAGACCTGCCTGGAGGCCAGAGTCTGACCCCTTTGGGTGGATGGCCTTAGAACAGGAGCAGGACACCTGAGAACACTAGGGAAAGCTTGGGAGACCCAGGGACGGGAGAAACAGACACAAGCCTGCAGAGGGAAGTGGGGGTAGGGGTTCTGTGCTCTCTTCCATGGCAGGTTGCTCCAGGGTCCGCATTCACTCACCAGTTTAGATAGAATGTCAGTGCACAGGATCAGGGATTCCAGGCAGCCCAGGGTCACAGCCCAGACAAAAGGGCCAAGGTGGGGGCAGGGTGGGATGGAATACCACACAGCGAACCTGGCAGCACAATCTGAAGGAGCCTGCACCCCTCCGCAGGAATCCTCAGACCTGCCTGGAGGCCAGAGTCTGACCCCTTTGGGTGAATGGCCTTAGAACTGGAGCAGGACACCTGAGAACAACTAAGAAAATATCACTGGTGCTACTGTGTTGAGAGGTCAGCTAGGTATGAAAGTGCATCTCCAGAAGTCGTCATCAGGACTGCAGTGTCCCAAAGAATGATGGATCTTGTGGCAGACTGTCAGGTCCCCTTGCAGGCCAAGCAGCTCTCAAACAAAGGCCTACCTTGCCCCAGGCAGGCCAATGTAGGAGGGGACCTCCCACGGGCCTGGGTGCACTCTATTCCAGGTCCCCAGAGCCCAAACAGGCTGAGCTGTGGGATTTTGTGGCCCCAAAGAGGGGGGAGGATGAGGCGGGGGGAGGGGGGGAGGATTCTGGGTGCAAGCTGGGAAGGGACAGGGAGAGAGAGGCAGTATCGGGGAGAATAACCCCTGCAGGAAGAGCAGGAAGTGTGCTGGTGGCAGGGGGAGTTGTGGAATGTCGGTGGTCCCTCTCCCGGCAGCTGCCTCGGTTCGGGCACTCACTCCTCACTCACCCCAAAGAATGATGGATCCTCTGGCAGACTGTCAGGTCCCCTTGCAGGCCAAGCAGCTCTCAGACAAAGGCCTACCTTGCCCCGGGCAGTCAAATGCAGGAGGGGACCTCCCACCGGCCTGGGTGCACTCAATTCCAGGTCCCCAGAGCCCAAAACAGGGTGAGCTGTGGGATTTTGTGGCCCCAAAGACAGGAGGATGAGGCAGGGGGAGGGGGGGAGGATTCTGGGTGCAAGCTGGGAAGGGACAGCGCGTCCAGACGTTTTAAAGCAACTTGAGAGGAACTTGGTGAGGAGTTTTGAGCCCGGCTTATTATTTTTTATCTATTAATTTTTAATATTTATTTTATTATCATTCCTCCTTTAATCTATGACTGTCTTACTCTGTCTCTTTAAAGGTTTTATTTTTTTTTCTAAACCATTTACTTCTTTTTATAACTGTCTATATTTTTTTCTTTTCTCTCTCAAGAATATGTACACTTATCCAACACTGTGTCCCATTTAGAGGTCTTTTATGTCTGAATCTCTTCTATTGTCTGTCTGTAATTCTTTTCTGATCAGAGCAGGTTCTTAAAATGCTAAGCACTCCTTAAAAAGCTAACGTGCACCATTGCTAGGGGAAATACAGCACGGAATGCTTGATCCACTCAGTCTGACATGGCAGAGCTGTTCATTGCTTCTGAGAGCCATGTACACTGCCCTACTTTTGGGCACACAGCCTGTCTATGCTGCCATTAAGCAAGTTGTAGCAGTCTGCTCATGAACCACATTTAAATATTCTGTAGCTGGACCTCCTCAGAGTTCATACAGGCAACATGGCCCAGAAAGCCACAGCAGTTTCAAAACAGCATGGCTTTTTTTCTGCTATCACTGCTAGAATATCTTACCTAAGTCTCTCAGGTTTTAAGTAGATTTTACTCATCCACATTGGTGCCAATTTGTTGTAAAGGACCACTTGTTGGTTCCCAAATGCTCAGCCCTGAAATAAATCACACAGAAACAATATTATTTAAATCACTTCTTGGCCCATTAGCTCTAGCTTCTTATTTGCTAACTCTTACATCTTAACTTAATCCATTTCTATTAATCTTGTATTGCCATGATGCTGTGGCTTACTGGGTAAAGTTCCGACATCTGTGCCTGGTGGAGCTACATGGCTTCTCCTACTCTTCCCCCTTTTCTCCCAGCATTCACCTCTATTTTCCCTGCCTAGCTCTATTCCTTGTGCAGGCCCAAGAGAATTTTTTTTATTAACCAATGGTATTCACAGCCTACAAAGGGGAATGGCACATCAATTGTCAACAACTTTGAGAGAGCAGGAATAAGCTGAAACTCTCTGATCTTTCGTCAAGGTGTAATGTGTTCACATCTGTGGGCCCTGGATTTCCTTCCTCTTTTATTTATTTAATAAATTCTGTGCTGTGCTTCTGCTACAGAAGATATGACTATGCCTTTCTTAGGGGTCCTTTCTCATTCTCTAGACCAATTCATCATCAATAAATACATTTTTCATGTATGCTCTTGTCTTAGATGCCTGGGGAAAAAGATCTTACCCTTCATTACCTACCATCCTATGTAAATATAAGGTTAAGGTGAATTTATCTCTGGGCTCTGTGTACCTCTGAGCCAATTTTCTGTGAAGAAAGTTAACCAAACACTAGATAATGATAGGCAAGTGGATAATGCTTTATGATATATATGATATATATCTTATATGTGATGTTTTAATGCATATATATGGTATATAATACTCAAATATACACTCCTATAGCCCTATAGCTACATGGTCTCATAATAAAGGATTAGAGAATAACCAGAGGTGAGATTGTCTTTTAAAATTCTTCTAAGATATCTTTAACAGTTTTTAGCTACAATCAAAATCCAAATCCAAACTTGTCTTTTTAAAAATATGACAACTAAGAACTCATTAGCAATGTCAAAATTCTCTCAGATAAGCTCCAACCTTTTAATAACAGTAACATCTTCATAATGAACTAGATGATTTACAAATATTAACAGGTCAATAACATAATTCTAACATAGAAATTAACCATAAACACACAATTTGTCAAATAACATTTTTCTTAAGTCCATTCTAATCAAAGACAAGAACAGGTTTCTGTGACGGGTGAGCTCTGGGTCTTTTCCTTCTGTAGTCCATCTGCATTGCTTTTACATTTCAAAGAAAAGTCTGAACTGTCCCAGTCTTTGAGCAGCAGCAATTTCTCTTAGGCTATTTATCTTCATTTCTTAAGAAGGACTTCATTAACCCTTTGTCTCCATAAAGAATCCCTTTTCCCAAGAAGACAAAAATGAGGTCCCGATAAAGTGTATGGATAAGCTGCCAAACATTCAGTCTGCGTTTTGGGGCTGGCTAAGTAAACAAGACACACTGGGGTCTAGAAATTTGTGCAGTAGGTCCACCAAGAAACTAGGAACCACCAATCAGCACCGCGATCTTCCTTCCTTTCTCAGACTACAGTATGATGAGGTAGGAAGGTCTGGATCATAGGTTCTCACTACAACTATTCTGTGGGTGAACCACCAGCTACAGTGTCATCAGGACTGGAACTCATTTGTCTTGCAGGCAGTTTCTTCCTGTGAAAAAAACACAAACACACCTTTGACCACAGATTAAACCAGGATTGGTTCCTTTCCATAATAGACTAAGTTTATAACTCCCCGATTTTTTTAAAGCTGTGTTTTTAAACTCTATGAACACAATAATCGTATGCTTTATTAGAGCCAGTAATTTGTTTATCCATTTCTGTCTGCTTCCTAGTGGAATTAGCATTATTATTCTTTTTAATAATTTCACTGAGGTACTCAAGAACTCCTATAAACAACAATAAATAAGAACATAGCCATTGGATATCTCTGAAATAACTTTTGGAATGATTTAAAGCTTGTAAGCTATTTTTTTTAATCCAAGTTGCCACAAGTATCATTAGCTGGCATATAATAACTTGTTCATTTACATATTCAAAGATGCTTACTTGGGTGGGAGAGAGCTGTACTATCTCCCACACCTGTCTGCAAGGCTAGGACATTTAGCTGCATTCTCTGCCACTTGGCATTCCTGCAGGAAACCTGGGACCTCAGATGGCAACTGTCTGTTGGGTCACATGGCATGAAGCTGCACCCTCTGCAGTCCTGCATGTCTGTCACAGACCAGAGACTGACTGGGACTGCTCCGGCAGCTCCAAGCCTTGGTGTTGGCACTCTAGGCCAGTGTTGGTGGCAGTGGTTTTCAAACTTGGAAGGCACTGACTACAGCGTCTGTGAAAGGGAGGCCACCATGTGAGCCAGACCACAGACAGTTCATGCATCCCGAGCTCCGTTCATTTCCTCAACTGCTAAGCAGCAGCAGACTCTGTGGCTATGAGGCCACAGCATCAGCAGGTTTTCCTAACTAGATCATGGATGGGGCTGCAGCTTGACCTCTCTGAGTCTGGAGCAGTCTAGAGGCTGCGGCTATGTCGCCAGTGTGGGAGACAGAGGAGAATATTTGCAGTATCTGCAAACTCTATAAATCTCTGCATTGTTTCTGTTCCACACCACTTTCTCCGGCTATATATATATATATATATATATATATATATATATATATATATATCCAAGCAAATATACAATCAAGATCATGAAATACAGTTTGTACTACCCATGTTCTCTTAGATATAGGACTTTCACTGAGGAGTGATCAACCTAGCAGCAGCTAAACCCTAAAAGGCTTTCTCTATTCCAGTAGACATTAATTGTGAATGATGTCTGCGGGGATATTGATCTTGAGTCCCAGAATATTGTCAGCATTTTATAATTGTAGCCTTCTATTGTAAACTAAATAAGCAGAGATAGCGTTAGCTGGGAGATAACACAGAAATATTAGAAGTATGAGAGCAGAGTGAAACTTTCTTACTAAGGACATAGCATTAGGGTTTCCAGGTAGCAGCCAGAGCACTCTAAAGTTTCATGGCCATTGATTTCAAGTATAGCACTTGCATTTTGTGGCAGCTGAAGAAAATATCTGTGTCTAGCTCTATATTAATCAGAGTTAGTCATGTGGCACTTTTATCAAAGAAAGGTGAGAGCATTTGCTTTCTAAAAGAATAAATAAAACTATATATCCTTGCATGAATAAAAGAAAAGAAATGTGGACACCATGTAAAAGAGTAAAAATAAAGCTAACCTATTCTATGGACTGAATTTCATGGTGGATGTAAAACATAACTCTAAAGATCAAAAGTAAGAGATATAAGGTTAATAGTTTCAGAGTTGCAAAATGTAGGCATTCTAAATGGCTTCTATATGTACAATTATGAGATTCAGTAACTTAAGAATAGGTCTTTAAATCACTGAATACAAGAAAGCCAAAGGATTAACTCATGAGTTCTGAGTTTTTATGAAGATAATAAACCATGATTTGTCCCCAAAAATAAGAGTGTTTTTGTAGATGGGCTGCTGTTGTAACAAAAATAAATGAATAAACATTCACTTTGAATCATCTAAATCAATGGAAGTTTGTAGTATGCAGAACTGAATCCTGTTTATAGATGTTTACGGTCTATGAATGCCAAGGTCAATGGCGAAGAACAATATGCAGTTCCAAGACAAATGGGCAGAAAATACATGAATGACATGGTTTAATTTTGAAATTTTATTGGTAGTATGAAAATTACATACTAACAACAGAGAAGGTGTGGTGGTAAAGGATCTGCACATGAAGGACTTGACTTCTGTATTTACTCTGCACACTGTATAATCAATCACAGTAAGACAAAATGTTTTCTGTATTTATCTTTACAATAGTACAGAAGCATTTCTTTAGAATTCTTTTTTATTTTGATCTTTTTATTCATTTTACATACCAATCAGAATTCTCCCGTACTCCTTTCCTCTTGCTCCCCATTCTTCCCACTGCATATCCCCCATCCAATCCTCAGAGAGAGTAAGGCCTTGCATAGGGAGTCAACAAAGCCTGCCACATTAAGTTGAGGAAGATCAAACCCATCGCTCATGCATCAAAGTTGAGCAAGACATCCCATCATAGGAAACAGGCTCCAAAAAACCAGCTCATGTACCAGGGATAAACCCTTGTCCCACTGCCAAGGTCTCCTCAGACAAACAAGCTATACAAATATCACCCACATACAGAAGCCTAGTGTGGTCCCATGCAGACTGCCCAGCTCTCTAGAGTCCATGAGCTCCCAGGATCTCAGGTCAGCTGTCTGTGTTTATTTCTCAGTCATGATCCTGACCCCACTTGCTTGTGTAATCCCTCCTTCTTCTCTTTGATTGGACTCCTGAAGAATTCTTAAAGAATGTAGAATCTATGAATGACTCTAGTATGGTTACCAATCTTAAGAAATATATACTTGATAGATAATTAATACAGACAAGCCACCATAAAAGTGTACATCTTTACTTTGAAAATTAGGTAAGAAAGGAAGCTTGCAAGTTCAAGGCCAGTCTAAGCTGCATGGTGAGACCCACCTAAAATAACAAAAGAAGGAAAAAAAACTCCAAAAATTTTAGAAACAAGAAAAATTCCATGATGTGCGTGTATCAAAATAAAGTATCGCCTTTCCAGTTTCCCAGCTGTGGTTTTCTTATTTTGACATGTTTACAATTTATGTGTTGTGCTACTGGGGGAAAGTTATCTTTCATTATTGTCTTCCCAAAAGAAGGATCCAGGCCAGAGACACAGACAGTTTTATCAGAAGTTTATTTAGCAAACCAAAGAAAAGGAAGCTCCAATATACTCAAGAAATTTATTGAAACAGGCTGATTTATGAACATTTTATCTATCAGAGTCACAATTTTCAAGATACAACTGTAGCTTTCTTAGTCAGCTCAATCTAACTTCCTGGCTACCTGGTGAAAATGTTTTAGAATGACACTCTCCTCCCTCCTGCTCATGCATGCTCAACTGTTTACTCTAACATGGCCTGCATTTATCTTACTAAACTTTTGATCATTGCACTTGGGGCTCAAAATAAACACACCAGATAAAACAAAAGTCCAAGAAAACGTTAGAGATGTCATCATAAAGAGAAAGTAAAGAAAGGAATAAGGATAATTTCTTTATAGTTGGAATAAACAATTGAAATAAAATAATAATACATAGGTAGTCCAGAGAGATTGTGTTTACATTTGGAAAAGAATACACGACTGTGACCAGTTTATGGGTTTCATAAGTACATAAAACAGTGGTGAGTTTGTAAAAAGTGAAAATCATTACAAGAATTTGAAAGTAAAACTTTCGGGGAAGAATTGAAGCAAAGTAAAATAAAACTAACAGAAAATAAACAAACAAGAAAAATAGTTTTCCTAGAGAGAAGAAATTAGCTGCTAAATACAGCTAAACTATGTAAATCAGAATGTTCTGGTCTAGAAGCCTCGAATTTACTGCTGATGTAACATATATGTTATAAGAACTTGGATTCAAGCTATGTTTAGAGATAAATTAAAGGGAGCTTACCTAGTTAATGAAAATCACTCATTTTGATCCCTAAAGATATTGTTAAGCCATTGTTTTAATGAGCTCACTGCAGTCTACAAAAATTGGTTCCCTTACTATTTTCTCATGGTTGGGGGAAGGATCAATGAGACCCCACCCTTCTCTGAGAGTCTTTTGCAATAACAGTTATTGGAAGAGGGAAAGCCATTTTTTTGATGGTGTAAACACTGGCATGTTTCATCGCTTGCTCCAATAACTAAGCAACCATGGTTAGGAAGAAAAAAAGGCACACACACAAATGTAGAACAAGAAAATGAAAGAGGAGATTGCAGAGAAAATGAGGTCTAAAACGAGAAGGGAATAGAGGATTCAAATAAAAAAGGAAGAAAGAAAGGAAAAAAGAAAAGGAAAAAGAAATTTTAAAATTGAATATCTGTATGGTCTTTGCAGTGTTATAAAATGACATACGAAAATATGATCTGAGAGAAAACAATTTTCAAACAATCCATTTGAGAAGAAGAGTATAAAACAGTTATTGGCTTAACATCATTATAAAACAGTTGAATCATGATTTTCTTGATGATTAAAGCTATTCAGTTTTGACACAGAAACCACTGATTGGAAATGCATGTCTGTGGTTCTTGCCAAGGAATGGGCAGTACATACTTTTTTTTTCTGGGAAGGTCATGGTTTTAGTTCTTCTGGGTAAATTGACTTTACAAATGATGATATCACTTTCACCATTTTGGAGTGCTTGCCTTGCAATATATTTGATATGTTATTGCTTTACCAGTATAATAATTTTAAAATATAGGAAAGGTAGTTATATCACAATAATTCTACAAATAATGTATAAAGTTTTGATGAGGCTCCGATTATTGTCTAAGTACTTATTTCCCATAGAATATGTAGAAATTTTAATTTGTTTTAAAACTAGTTAACACTTATTTTTTCTCAGTTTAAATGGAATATAGAAGAGATTTAATTAACTTTATTTATTTTTAAATTATTTACACTTAGGAGTGTTTTAATCGAAATTTTTTGACTCATTACTGGGAGTGAAAACAAATAATGGTTGAATTTTCCTCAGTTTGAGTATGGTTTAGAAATTTATGGTAGCTTTTCTCTCTTGAATGGAGCCACCTACATATTAAATCTTATTGCACACTGGAAACAACCACTGTATCCTTTGAACTATAGAAGTTACACAATGGAATATAATAAGTTAGAAATTCTTGCAACTCACCAGCCTGGAGAGCCCATGATCTTTTTTAAATGCCTCTTATTATTGACTTGTCTAATGCTTTTGATTTGGACCTTTCCTGAGTAATGATCCTATTAGTCCTTGAAGCCTTGTCTTATATGGTTTGTGCTACAAATCTATATCCTTCCACTCACTTGGCCCGTTCTTTAAATGGTGTTCATATCTTATAATTTACTTCCCATTCAACCCAGTACAGCATCAGCTCTCACAGGAGATAAGATATGTCATTACCTTTCCTGGAGTGGTTTTTATACCTAGTGTTATTCCATTGGACCCCCGTATTTTCCTACTCCCAAGAGGTAAATGTGACAGTTCAGGGGCTAACCTTTTTCCTAGACACTAGGTTCCCATCCATCCATCCATCCATCCGTTCATTTTTAAAAATGTGACAAAATAAAATATAATAAGATGAAGCAAAAACTACCACACCAACTTTGGACAAGATAAACCAACAGAAGGAAAGGAGTCCAAGAGAAGGCATAAAAATCAGTGACCCATTCATTCTCATGCTCAGGAATCCCATGAAAACACTAAATTCTATGAAACATCTAGCTGCGGATCTCTTTATTTATTCCTATTTGCTGCAGAAGGAAGCTCCTCAGACGATGGATTGGGACAATAGTACCCTAATAAATATGAAAAATCAAAGTACTTAATTGGTGGAAATATATCAGTGATTGCTGCACATAAAGCTATGCAGGCTTGTCACATAAAGCAAAGAAGATAATTTTTAGGTATATCCAATTTATATATTAGCATACATGGTAGTCTACAGAGAGATGTTTCTTGTAGTAGTGGGTCTTTGAAAACAAGAATATCCTATGAGGCAAAACTAGACAGTGATGATCCACCAATATCTATATCTCTTACAGCTCTTTGCTCAGTTGTGCATTTTGGAAGGCTAGTTTCCTTTGCTTCTCCCCCTGCTGCCAATCTCTTAGCTAAACTATTGTCCAGATAGCTGAATTTAAGACTGCATGGCAAACTGGGAAAATACTGGCAAACTGCCAAAATACTTTCAAAAAGGGTTAAAGAGTCTCGCTTATTCCCATGCTGTGAGTCATTTTCTTCAGTTCTTGCCAATTCTCAGTAAAGTTTGTCATCGTTCTTCCATGTTATCTATTTGGTATGTTCAAAACATTTTCCATTGCTTATACTTATCTTGTACTTGTTGACTAATGATGGTGAACCACCTAAAGGATTATTAGCCTTTTCTAAATCTTTGGGGTGTGTGTGTGTGTGTGTGTGTGTGTGTGTGTGTGTGTGTGTTCATTGATCCATTTTTATTAACTTGTTTATTTATATTTGTATACATGGGGTTATAAAAATATGTCTATGTTAGTCCTTTCCTTATGATATTCAAACTGTTCAAATGTTTTGTAGAGATGGGCAGTTTATTACTATTAATGATATTCATTGTAATATGCAATAAAAGTACTTAAATATATCAAGGGCAGATATATATGCTCATAATTTTATAACATTTATTTTAAATACTTATAAATATTTCATGAATGGTTTTTGTGCCCTAAACATTTTTAATGACCTCAAATTTTCAATGCTATTCTCCTGTGCTCAACATATTAAGTTGAGTTATAAAACCATTAGAAAATAAAATAAAATCATTCCCATTGGCCATAAATGAGTTATAGAAACATAATGTTCAAAAGCATCAACATTATTATTTGATTTGCTCTATTTCTTGTTTTTATGTATCTTAAGGGAATGAGTGTTTGTTCCATGTTGTAAATAAACAATAAATGGGAACAAATGTATGTTTTCCCTATGGCTTTTGTGAAGTAGTCTGAGCTATGGTAATTACTTCACGTCTGAGAGATAACTGAATGTCCTTAGCATTATGGGAGTTTATACCATTTCCCCAAAATTAATTTATACTATTCTAGTATCTCAAATGTATATCCTTAAACTGATAATTTTGTATATAGATTTAAGTCTCATTTTCCTATTCATATAAAATGAATAATAATGGCAATATTTTTTTTAAAATACTTAACTTCTTGAACTTTTATTAGGGGGATTATATCATGTCAAAATCTCCAAAATATGCTTCTGAAGAAAATTAAATATTTAATGTGCAATGGCTTGATGAGCTCCTATGTGAAGTACACAGGAGAAGCCAATAGAGACAGTTGCAAGAGAACAATAGGAAACATTTCTAATTAAAATATGGTATAAATGAGATACAATGTATCCTCTTCAAAGGATCAGTCTTTCAGTCACCAGTATCCTCTGGACATTTGTGGAGTCCCAAAAATGTGAGCCTCTTTCCACCTTATCTGAAGGTCAGAGAGTTGAGGTTGCTCAAAATTGTTGAAAACAGCTAGGGTATGCTTACTTAGTTCTTTTGACAGTAAGATGGCCCATTCAGCTAGATCCATTCCACCCTGATCTTTGGTCAGGAAATTTTAGCATACTTATGCAACTTTTTCTGTAATAGGAGGCTTGACCTTGGGAGTGGCTGCCTTCAGGATACTTGGTCTAGCTTTTCACTGCTTAAACAACAAAATGCTAATGACTTGATATCTCAAAGGATTGAAGCAAGCAACTGCTCTAGTCGCCCTTTGTATCATGTTAAAGCAATCCTTTGTCTTTTTACCCCTTTCATATTAGGTTATAAAATTGTATGGAAAATTAAATGCAGGGACTTCAGTATTCTCTGGAACTCCCTCCTGATACTATCCTATGCTTTCTGTTTTATTATTTTTACTTGCTTCTTTTTCTTTTCTATTTTTTTGATTCCTGTGGCCCTACCCTGGCAAGTGGTATTTTAGTCAAAGCTTGTCTCTGACAAATGGCCAATAGACAGAAGTGTACCCAGACTATTGTCACTTTCAACAGAAAATTAGAAAGAAAATCCTACTTTTCAGAAAATAGTGCCCATCATAAACATCTTCTGGCCATTCAGTGAATTTTAGTGCTAACCAATATCTGCAAGATTGATAGTTTGTGTGATTTTCATATGAAAGTTATATTAAGTCTCCAATAATCACAAAGACAATAAGGGCAAGACTGATTCATTAGAAAAAAAAAATTATAGAGCTATTGTAATGGGTTTAAGAATTGTAAGGAGTATTTTTCTCTCCTCTGTAATGTTTTTAGACTTTTCCTAGATAGATTGAAGTACTCATAAAGGTGAAATTACATTTGTTAAAATTCAGATTTTTATTTATTTCTGCATTATCATGTAAGAGAAATTGGGGTTTAGAGACTCTGAGTAAATACCTGACCCATAAGAATGACGAAAGTATAGCATATGCTATCCTCAGAAGAGTAAGTGGTATTTACTGGATCATCAACTAGTAGGGACTCTCGTTTTTAAGATAAAATGGAGCTAGATGTATTCTTGATTTGGGGAAATCATGAAAGAAAATAAACTGGGTCTGTATTAGTTTGCTCAGGATGTATAAGGACATACCAAGGACTGGGTAGTTTGAGTGACACAAATTTATTTTAAATCTAGTCAAGCAGGTCAAGGTATCATAGGATTATTTGCTCAAAAGCATCTTCCCAAAATTTTAGATGACTCTCTTCTCCCAGTGTCTTCATGTGTTCTTCCTTTGTGACTATCCCAGATAAAAAAATGCAGGTCATATTTGATTCGAGCTTATTTCTATTCTATTAAGCAAAATAATTTCTTTTAAGGACTTCTATTCATAGAGTGTACCACAATCAAAGACTTGATTCTTTAAATTCTGGAAAGAAAGTATAGCTCATAACAGAGTTGAATACATTTAGAGCATTTCATATAAATATAGCTAATATGCCAAACAGAAACAGGGATTCCAAATGAATGAGCCAGTAAGCCACTCCAGTCACATTGTTCTTATTATAATGTCTCTCTCAAAATGTGTTGGCCTATGTCTAACTTGTCACACCCTTAATAATAATGTAATACTAAGGAGTAAATTCATCTGTGTTTGGAGTGTTTTCCCAATATGAGTAGGGGCTTGGTACTGAGCATGAGAGAATGAAATGGAAAATGGTTCTTATTAAATTGTAATTCATTTCTAGAATTTGTATTTTGAAGTGGTAGAATTTATTCAAATTGCTTAAATCTGGACTTCAAGCTTAGTTTTTCCATGTTAACAGACACCACATTCAAATAATATATCAGAATTTATAGGGAACAATACTATTTGATAATAATGGACATGTGCATCTTACATTAAATAACACTAATGTCACTTCATTGAAGAGCAAGGATCAGAGTTTTATATGTTCATTTAGAATTTACACTTATGATAAAAGGCAAGTTTTATGCTTTGAGATTTAGGCTATTGTTATAGTGTCCACCAAAGCACTTTCTCTTTCTAAGACAAAGAATTAGCACCTCTATAATAGTGCTATGGCCATTTACCTACTACTAGACCTCACTCCTTTTCTTTATCACTCACATTTGCACCAATCTTTTTAGTGATCATCTCCCATATAACTGTTTCAGATATGCCCTATTTTTAACCATTTAATCCTTATGACCTATCTTAGTCACTTAAAAGACTGCTGATTACTCAAATTTCGTTATTGGTACAATTGTACCAGAGTGGTCACCAAAATACTCATAAAAGCATTTTACTTAAGCACTGATTTTATATGCTTAGATTCTAAAATTATCCCTGCTTCTATTCATTATGTTTTTCTCTGTATTTGAGTTGTGCCCATTCCTTTGACAAGCAAATGAAGAAAAGAAGGTGTCAGCTTTATTTTATCAGTGAAAAATTAGAAAAAGGTAGCAGTGATCCTTATAGAAGAGTTTGACAATGATTTCACCTGACACAGATGAAGAACCTATTAATGTCACAGAATTTTTACATAATGCAATGCTGTACAATGATAGTACTTGGCATGCCAGATGGCAAAAAAGGTTCAGTGGAAATTATTGTATCTCTTATTCCTATGCCTTTTTCCTGAACATAAATCCTTTCATTAACACTAACATGAGTATTCTTGTATGTCTTAGAACATTATAAAATTCCACATTTAATGAAAAGTCTGTTTTATATCTCCCATGTTCTTTCTAATTTAATTTTTTACTAATATCACATAATATTTTTATGTATGCATGTAAGAAGATATTAATTATTTAAATATTTTGGTATTGATACTTTTGATCAATTTGTAGATTTTGAGTAGAGTGAATCTAATAACCATTCCATATCTTCTCATTTATCAAAGACATTTAATATAAGCATGGGTATCTGTATCAAGTTTCTATTCTTTCTCCCAATTTTAAATTTTGTAATCAGACCCTTACTGATTTTCATATGAAATAAATGAGCACAATAAAAATGTCACTTGTGCAATTATAATTTGGCTAGTGTTAACTCAAACTAAAATGATGGAAGAACTGTGTGGTGGTTTGAAAGAAAATGGCTCCCAAAAGGAGTGGCACAATTGGGAGATCAGGCCCTGTTGGAGGAAGTGTGTCACTGAGGGAATAGACTTTGAAGTCTCTTGATAAAGCTTCCCTCCGTGTGACTCTGAGCCCACTTTCTGTTGCCTCCAAGATGTAGCAGTGCCGGTTCCAGTACCATCTCTGCCTGCATGACTCCATGATGCTGACCATGATGATAATAGACTGAACCTCTGAAACCCAAATGTGTCACCCCAATTAAATGTTTGCATGGTCAATGGAGTGCCTTCACAGCCATAGTAACCCTAAGACTGCCTGTGAGTTTATTTAGTATAAGATTTGGTCACAGCTTTAGCAATATATGTTTATGTAATTTAATATTTAAATAGTTTATTCTCAAAAAGCCGCTGTTGACTTTTATTATTTAAAAAAGTAATTCAAAACTCTGTCCTAAAGCAAAGTCTTTGTGTCTGTAGAATCTAAACTTTGACTAAAGAGAAGCAGAAATTATCAAAGTCAAATCAAAGTTAAATTTGACATTTTAAGGAGATCAAATACTGTCTTCTGGACTCCTTATGCATGTTCACTCATGTGAACATGACTTCTTAGTTGCATATGAATGGATATAGCTAAAATACATAATCTTTGAAATATTATATCTTCTGGTTTTTGATTTCAGATACAAACTCATCAGTTGACCAACTAAATCCTGTTTCCCTTCTTCCTCCTCCTTTTTCCCTTCTTTTACAATGAGTTTTGCTTCTTTTACTATATAGTATAATCTTTTTTCAAATTTATCATCTTCTACCTATATATTCATATTATTGGTATTATTATTATTTTATGAAATTTACATATTTAAAGAATGGATTTTAGTTATGAAAACCATTGCTATAAAATTATTATTAAATGCATAGGCTTTTTAAAAATTTCAGATAATTTGTTCATGCAAATTTACTTGTTGATATTCACTTATACATTCTTCATTTATTTCTCTCTTAGATGATTTGGTTCATAATTTCTTACTAAACATTTAAATTCTATAGTTATTTGATTTTATAATACACTAAATATTTTTCCACATAAAGTTTTTAGAGATTATTTGAATTCTAGTTTCCTTCATTCTAATCTTGTTTTTAAAATCTATTCATTGGTTTTTGCATAGATACACACATACAAAAACATGTGTACACATATGTGTTTATCCCTAAGCATATAAAAACAACATGCTTAGTCTATATAATATTATTTGTATGTATGTGCATTTTGTTAGAGCAGACTACTTAGTATTGCATAACCAAGCTAGGGGCTCTATCCTTGGGATTTATTTCTCTCACTCTCAGGATCCATTAACTGTCTTTAATTCTTCATCTAAGGTTGAAGCCCCATGAAATTTTCTTCTTCCATAGAAGCATTTCTACAAATATCAACAGCATGGCTCCAAAACACCCATGTTGATAAGACATCAGGAGAGACAATCTCACAGCAAACTTCCTGTTATTCTTGCTCTCATAATCTTTCTATCTCATCTATTATTAAACTGTAGATGGATCAGTTGGGTCTGGACATGACACATTCACTTGTTCTTTCATTTTGATCAATTTTGGATTTCT
This sequence comes from Arvicola amphibius, assembly GCF_903992535.2. Classification (NCBI taxonomy): domain Eukaryota; kingdom Metazoa; phylum Chordata; class Mammalia; order Rodentia; family Cricetidae; genus Arvicola; species Arvicola amphibius. The sequence continues at coordinate 75,060,700 of NC_052058.2, forward strand.
GAAATGGTCTCTTTTCTGTTGTAAGGAAATGTTTATTTGATGAGTGGTGACACTTACACATATTTGTCCCAATAAGTATATATATTTAGAATTTATTTAGGTTATAAATTTGAGAGAGATCAAGGTGGGGTATAAGGGAAGAGTTGGAGATATAACAGGAAGGGAGAGATATTACATAATTCTGTTTCATCTTCTGGAAGTTTTTTTATGTGCATTGGTGTGAACGTGTCAGGTCCCCTGGGACTGGAGTTACAGACAGTTGTAAGCTGCCATGTGGGTGATGAGAAATGAACCTGGAAGAGTAGTCAGTACTCTTAACCCCTGGGCCATCTCTCTAGCCTTTCGAGTTTATTTTCAAAATATTTAAAAAAATTCTCAAATGTATTTCATGGTTAAAACTATGGTTCACCATGATAAATAGATGGGAAAAGGAATCATATAAATAAATAAATTTTAAATACTGAATACTTCAAGTGTTTCCTAGTATTGAATGAGCAACAGTTTGCCATCTACATTTCTCTTTTCTTTGTTAGTGTATATTTGGATCCTTCAGTAATCCTTAATTGTCCAGTCCTAAATAATTTTGACAAATTTCTTGGATTTTAAACTCTCTTCCATTTAGGTAGGTAAAGACCTGAGATTTTAATGTTTATGAAAGCAAGACATTAAATATAATGAGAGTTTTTTTTTTTTCGAGACAGGGTTTCTCTGGCTTTGGAGCCTGTCCTGGAACTAGCTCTTGTAGACCAGGCTGGTCTCGAACTCACAGAGATCCGCCTGCCTCTGCCTCCCGAGTGCTGGGATTAAAGGCGTCCGCCACCATCGCCCGGCTGAGAGTTTTTTCTATATATTTGGGATTGCTTTAATTTTGTTTTTATTCAATAAACCATAAAATCTAAAGCTAGATACCTTTGCTTCATAACTCTGCTAAAATTATTCCACGGTCTTCTGTGTTGGATGATGACATTTGTCCCTTGGTTGCTTTCTCCTCTTCCGAAGGAGGGAGGGAGGCTCAGAGAGAGAGAGAGAGGAGATAGACTCTCTCAGGAGAGAGGAAGCGCAGATCGAGGGGCGGGAGGGAGGGAGGAGGGGGGCGGGAGACGGCCACGAAGCTCTCCTAATAATCCTCCTTCTCCTCCTCCTCTTCTTCTTCTTCGTCTTCCTCTTCTTCGTCTTCTTCTTCTTCTTCTTCTTCTTCTTCTTCTTCTTCTTCTTCTTCTTCTTCTTCTTCTTCTTCTTCTTCTTCTTCTATTGATTTTTCCTTTAGAAAAACAAAGAAGTTCATGTTTTATTTACTTTTAAACCTTTTCAAGCTTGTCAATATATATGGTCTATTTTGAAAATTTATTAATATTTCCCTTTGGCATACTGTATCATATTATTTCACTTTTGCAAAGAAATGACTGACAGATTCTCTAAATTCTGCCTTGGTTAACAATCACTGAGAGAGCCCATCTTGAATTATTTCTTTCTGCCTCTTGGCTTAGCTCTTTTTGCTTTGATTACTGAATTTCAATTTCTTTAATGTGTGTACCTCAGTACTAATTACCTGCATCATTTTCCTGTTCATTCTAGGTCTTGTTTAAAGTCAGTTAACCCTTTCTTTGATATATTTCATTTACCAAAAAATCAAAAGCAAAAACAAATTAACGACACAAATTATTTTCATCTCACCTAATGTCTCAACCAATGTTGGTAATTTTAAAATTGATGATGCCTTATGCCATTTTCTGTTATATTTTTCCGAATTTCTTCATAATGTATTTCTTTTTAAACTTTTACTTTGTGCCATTGATTACATTCCTAATTGATTCTTTCTATTCTTCCTCATTTTAGTATAATTAAGAATTGCTACAGAGTAACATCCTCACTGAGTATACATTATTCAAGCCTACTGCCATCTCCCTATGTTCCAGCACTTTGGAGACAAAGTAAGGACAGTGAGAATTTTGATGTTGAGGTGGTTCTTCATTTTCTTCTATCCTTCTTCAGAATAACATAAATGGATATGGGAAGCAATGTATACCAATTATCCCAGAGATTTCTGAGAATATGGAATGTCTAATTTGTCAGTTTGTCTAATTGATTTCTCTGTTTTGATTTCACAACAGGCTTATATCAATGCCTTGCCTGTGTCATTTTCTAGGTATTGAAGTCGGACTCTGTTTGAAAGCTACCTTTAGCATATGACAAATTTAATTTCCTTTTATTTAAGTATTAAACTCATTCTATTTGTTTATTTAGATTTTTAATTACTTTACTGGCTGGTGTCTCCAGACCTGTGTCTGTTCTTTGAGCCTCTTATATGTGTTTACTAGGTGTATATTTATATATAAAATTCTTTTTCCTCAACATAACTGTGGATTATCTCTTACTGTGAATGTCTTTCTTCAGAAGACACCAGTCCCTAACAAAGTTGCTTTAGTTCAATTACATCTTAGGATCATTTCATCTTTGATTACTACAGAGTCAACTAATTTGAGACATGAAAGCTTATTTTTCTCCTATTTTATATCACTGTCTCAGATATTTATTCAAAGAGCCATGTTTAGAAATGACAATATGTACTCAGCACAGAGACAGGGAGTAAAGGATGTGCACATGCGTATATGTGTGTATATATGAGTTTACCTGATTATACAAGACAATAATATGCTAAAACCTGGTTGTTTCAGAGAGTGACATGTTAACATCTTGGGAAAAATAAAAGCACTGTACTATTTTAAGAAAGTGTGCCAGGTAAGTCATGCTTCAGGTTAGACAGAAGACTATTTGCTTAAATGATAATCTGATTATATTTAGGAAATAAAGAATTTTATATTTGTAGAGTTGTATTTCTTTCTCCATCCACTTATATTCTTTTGTTTTTAGCATTGTGGAAATGATAGAAGGCATCCTATAAAGACCTTTGTGATCACCTCTATTACTGAGGAAATAAAGGTTCCTGGATCCTAGTAATAGAAGTCATGGAAACAGATGCATGTGCTTGCCATATTTAGGTATTTTTCTCATTCCATTTATCTATGTAGGTCAGATAAATGTTAAAAATGGCTCATTGTTTTCATAGTACTTTCAAATTCTCACTTTATGTTTGTCTTTTCAAGGAGTTCTTTGCTCATTTATCATCCAGGCTGTAGTTATTAAACCATGACAAATTATTTGGATTCAATTCCTTTGGCTTCTACTTTTATTTAGCTATATTTCTAAGTCTTACTAATAGCAAAACTATTTTGGGAGATCAGAAAAAAAATAAATTTTGTATTTGCAATTTACCCACTTTTTCAAACCATGGATGTTGGCTACTTTACTATTAGCTTCATAATACAAACATCTTGTGAAGACTTTAAGAGATAAAACTATTTCAAGGGTGTAAAATTTTATTAAATACAGAAATAATAATATTTGCTGCCTGATTTAAATTCTTCAGTCCCCCTAAGTTGCCCAGCATGCTGAAGGAATATTGCTGATGGTTCTTTCCTGATACCTGGTATTCCTGGTGGCTCAACAATAGCAGTTTTAAAGAATTACATTTCAGACAACAGATTTTCATCTACATGAAAGGAATATATTTACATTCCCAATCAGTCCTTTATCAACCCAAGTGCTGTAGAAAAGAAGGTGCAGAAAATGAATCTAAGAAATATTGACAAGATACTAAATATTCTCACAGACTCAATTAGCACACTTCCACAAGCTGGGAGCTTCTGCTTAAGAAAAATAACTTCCATTGGCATTGAAATAACAGATTTTGATGATGTAAGGAGATATTGCAGTTTTCTTTTAAAAACTCATGCAAATGAGTTTTTAAGTCTTACAAAGGATGCTCAATATATTCAAAAAGTTCATCTAAACAAAAAAATTAAAAATATCTTTTGTCAAAAGATCCATAAACATTATTTTTAGTAATCAAATAATGGACGTTAGTTTATCAAGATAATCTTAATTAAGTAAACTAGAATAAGGTTTTAAATCCTACATGAGGTAATTCATGAATATCTTTAAATAATCTTCCAGAATTTCACAGGGCACCTGTGCAATGGCATTATTTTTTTTAAAAAAATAGTAAACATGTCTCAGAATATCAAAATTTCAAATGTTGATTATAACTAGAGAGAGAGTATATGCTTTGATTCAGTTTCTACTACTGTTTATCAACCTTAGCAAATAAATCAGTTGTTTTTGGAGAAGACCTTTTACAGTGCACACTAAAACAAGTCACATCTAAAGAAAATGGACCACTTTGATCCATTTAACCTTCTCACCACAATTGTTTCTGCTATGATTTGAAGGTTGGTCGGTAAAATCCTTCTGTCTATGTGTTGCTTTTACTGAACAAAGCTTTTACAGCCAGTGGTTTAGCATAATAGGGAAAGGTGGAAATTCCACATAAAACATAAGAGAACTTATATAAAATTCTAGATACACACAAACACACAACTACACAAACACAAAAAAAAATGTTTGACCACATTTTTTTCAGATGGGCTCTGTTCACTGACATTGAGCAGGGGTGCCACAGCTCATTTAAAAGAGGTCTTCCTGATTCAGCATGAGAAGAAAAAACAAAAAAGAAAAAACACGTGACTTCTTTAAGAAATAGTGGATTCCTCAATGAAATGTCCAGCAAAATTCTTCACAGACCTCAAAAGAACAGTACTCAACTTTATATGGAAAAGCAAAAAAACTAGGATAGTCAAAATAATCCTGTACAATAAAAGAACTTTTGTAAGCACCACAATGCCTGTTTTCAAACTCTATTACAGAGCTACAGTACAGAAAACAGCCTGGTTTTGGCATAAAAGCAGACAGGACTAATGGAACCGAATCGAAGACATGGATGTTAATCCACACATCTTTGAACACCTGATTTTTGACAAAGAAACAAAATTATCAAGTTGAAAAAAAGAATATTTAACAAATGGTGCTGGCATAACTGGATATCAACATGTAAACAAATGAAAATATACCCATATCTAACACCATGCACAAAACTCAAGTCCAAATAGATCAAAGACCTCAACATAAAGCCAGCCACACTGAACATTATAGAAAAGAAACTGGGAAGTACACTTGAATGCATTAGCACAAGAGATCACTTCTTACCTATAACCCCAATAGCACAGACACTAAGAGAAACAATTAATAAATGGGACCCCCTGAAACTGAAAAGCTTCTGTAAGCAAAGGACATAGTCAACAAGACAAAATGACAGCCTAAAAAAACAGGAAAAGATCTTCACTAACCCTACATAAGAGAGCTGATCTCCAAAATAAATAAAGAACTCAAGAAATTGGTCATCAAAAGAACAAATAATCCAATAAAAAAATTAGTATAGACCTAAACAGAGAACTCTCAAAAGAGGAATCTCAAATGGCTGAAAAACACTTAAGATGTTCAACATCCTTAGTTATCAGAGAAATGCAAATCAAAACAACTCTGAGATTCCATCTTACACCTGTAAGAATGACCAAGATCAAAACACTGATGACAACTTATGCTGGAGAAGTTGTGGGATAAAGGAAACATTTCTTCATTGTTGGTAGAAATGTAAGCTAGTACAGTCCTTTTGGATGTCAGTGTGGCAATTTCTCAGAAAATTAGAAAACAACCTTCCTCAAGACCCAGTAATACCACTTTTGGGTATATAGCCAAAGATGCTCAATCATGCCACAAGGACATTTGCTGAACTATGTTCATAGCGGCATTATTTGTTATTGACATAACCTGTAAACAACCTAAATGCCTCTCAACCAAAGAATTGATAAGGAAAATGTGGTACTTTACACAATGCAGCAGAAAAAAATAACATCTTGAATTTTGCAGGAAAATGAATGGAATTAGAAAACATCATTTTGAGTGAGGTAACCCAGACACAGAAAAACAATTATCATATGCACTCACTCATAAGTGGTTTTAAAATATAAAGGAAAGAAAACCAGCCCACAAACCATGATCCCAGAGATCTTAGACAACAATGAGGACACTAAGAGAGACATATATAAATCTAATTACATGAGAAGTAAAAAAAGACAAGATTTCCTGAGTAAATTGGGAGCATGTGAATGTTGGGGCAGGGCTGAAAGGGAGGGGAGCAGATAAAAATTTAGAGATTAATAAAAATCAATAAATGAAATAAAAGAATCATTGAATGCTTTGACATGTAATCTCAAATAAATATATCCCCTGTTCTCATTAAAAAAAAAGTCAGACAGGATATGGATTATCCACTAAGACAAAGCTGAGTACATATAGAGATAAAGCTTGCTCAACTTCATTGTATAACTGAGTCAGTTTACACAGTATTTTTACATTGAATTTAGTAAGAATCCCTGAAGGAGAGTAACAGTATCTAACTGAATATCTTTAGGTAACAAAACAAAACATACCTATACTAAAGAAATTAAGAGGCAGGAAACTGAGCTTATTAACAGTGTGGAATGCTACGCAGACATCACTATGGAAAGAACACTACAAACTTTCCTCTTTTGGTTGTTCTGTAAATAAAGCTTTCTCATATTTCTTGGTCTCCTTTCCTTTACAGATGAGTATACAATTCTATTCAAAGGAAAAAATCAAATAGTCTTAATTTTTCTCTTTTACCTTGTAATATCTCTACTGATGCTCATATATATGTGGATAAGTGAGTTGATCCTTTTCCTTAAGGCAAATATGTTGGCAGAAAATAAACCTGAAGTAAGACCAGACTGAATTTATACTACCCATATATGACCAATTATAAAATGGCTGGCTAACACTGTAATAGTCTGAGTGTGATTTAGGATGAAAGATTGGGGACATGTTCTGTTGTCCAGGGTTTTGTAGTCATAAAATCCTTTCAAAATTTTACAAAAAAATCTGACTTTGAATTTGATAACAATAGCCAGTACCAACCTGATCTAGCAGAAAGCATGATCAAGGTGACAAGCAAAATATATAAGCTACCTAAGAACAATCTAGCCAGTTACTACATAAAAGCTTCTGCTGTGTGAAGGTACTGTGATGAAAGCAAGCATGTATGCCAGATGTGACTATACATATGAATCTGGAAGAATAAAGCAGATAGACCCTGAAGTTAAGACTAGTCTTCCCAGTGTAGCGACTTTAAAAAAAAAGCCAAAAATATCAAATAATAATAAAATGGAGAGAGAGAGAATATAAAGAAAAATTAAGACTTAATAATCTTTACAAAATTAAGATGCAAATCTACAATGTAAAAAATGTTAATATTCACACTATACTACAACAAATCATTTTTTTGTTCATTATATTGAGAGTTTTCACTGTTAGGAGCAATCAAAACATGGAAGTAAGTAAAATTCTTTGCTGGAAGTTACTGTCTTGGTTAGTGTTTCTTTTGTTGAAATGAAACATCATAACCAAAACCAAGTTGTGGGAGGAAACAGTTTATCCGGCTTACATATCTAAGTGAGTTACTGAAGGATGTCAGGACAGGAACTTTAACAAGGGCAGAATCTGGAGGCAGGAGCTATACAGAGACTATGGAGAGGTGCTTCTTTTTGGTTTGCTCAATATGGCTTTCTCAGCCTGTTTTCTCATAGAATTCAAGACCACCAGTTCAGAAGTTGCATACTCCACAGTGAAAGTGGGCTAGGTCTTCTCCCATCAATCACTAATTAAGAAAATCTGCTGCAGACTTGCCTACAGCCTAGTCATATTGAGGCACTGTCTCTCTCTACTCTGATGATTCTAGCTTATGTCAAGTTGACATAAAAATAGCCAGAACAGCTACTGAAACAAAGTGTGGCACACACCTTGGAATTGTATTCAGTTACACACAGATGAGCTATAAAAACATAGGCAAGAAAATCAGAATGTATATTGCCTAATCATGCTTATTTGAAAACACTACATATTGTATCCTTTCAGCAATACAGAATTTAAAAAAATTCAAGGTCATAAAAGGTATTGGTTTCCAAGTGTTACAAAAAGAATTGAAGGATGAGCAACTCCAACATGTAAAATGTTATAAAACATACAATAAAAGAGTGTACTTGCATGTGAGCCCTGTGTTTTGAGTGATAATGTGTCATAATTGTTTTGAGTGATATGGATGTTGAGTGATAATTATTTACTCCTATTGATGAATCCATCATGCTCTGTCAGGGTGCTGTTCGGAAAAGCCATAGATGAACATGTGAGGCATAAGAATATGTGCTAAGGTGAGGCTGCCAACAGGCCCATGGGATTCCATACATTTGACAGTATTTTCTCATAAATTTACAACTGTTCTAAAAATAAAGTTACCTCAAAACCCAGGAATTGATTTTTAATAATTATCATCCATGCTGGGTGTGATGTTCCTGAACTCACAAAAAGGCTATTAGACCTATTTGAGTGCATTGTTTCTAGATACCTTGAGTGCTATATCATATTCCCATTCCAGGATAACTGTTAGCACTTTTAATCTCAAACTAGAAATTGCCCACTTCCTAAAAGTATTCATAATCATTCACCCCGCTCCTTGTCAACTATCAGAATGTGTACAGAGAAGTAATGTCTGAGAATCAACTGACATTATGCTACTGAAGATGTATGTTGTCACTGATAGCCAAAATTCTCAAGATTTTGCCTTAATCTCAAGAAGGTTTCAAGTTTCTAAACACAATCCAGAATTTTGCTATTACTGGTATTTTATAAAAAAACACATAAAATTTCTCAATAGATAGTTTCTCAGTCACAAAAATATATATTTACACACATACTAAAAGTTAATATTTTTAATTTTAAAATACTACTTTCACAAGTAAAACAATAGCTCTTAAGACAGTAAACTGTTAAATTTTAATGCATTTTTAACATGATTAAATCCTACTATATTACAAAAAAACACCTATTTCCAGAGGTATTTACTCTAATCCCTTGGACATTTCTTTGGTTGAGGTTTTGGAAATCCCTGGATTTTCACATTGTGAGGTAACTGAATAAATGAAACTTCAAGTTCATTTGATTAAACTTATATTATGTTCCATAACTCATCCACATTATATGACTTATTTTAAACTAATAAAGTAATTTATTTAAAGTTTATACTATTTTCCCCACTCTCTTAAATTAAAAATCTTACTAGTAAAGATGTTTGATTTATTTATGTTTTTTATGTTTAAGTTTTTTATGTTTATTTTTAAAAATGGAAAATGATCTTTTTGCATTTTACATGCCAATTCCAGTTCACACTCCCTCTCCTCACATTCCCTCTACCTTTCTCCCCCACCCCACCCACCATCCACATTTCAGAATAGGTAAGGCACATTGCTTTGGGTAAGGACCAAGGCCCTCACTACTATATCTAGGTTGAGCAAGGTATGCATCTAAAAAGAATTGGTTCCAAAAAGCCAGTAAAAGCAGTAAGGATAAATCCTGGAGACACTGCCAGTGGCCACACAGTCTGCCCCAGTTGTACAACTGTCACTCACATTCAGAGGGTCTAGTTTGGACCTATGTTGGTTCTTTCCCTGTGTGGCAGGAGTTGATAAACTCAGATTAGCTCAGGAAAGCTGTTTCAGGAGGTGTACCCATGATGGTCTTCACCTCTTTGCTTATATTTTCACTCCTCCCACTCATCACCTGGAATTTGGAAAACTGACAAAGAAAATACAATTCTTATGTTTGTGTCTGACTTATGAGCTATAAGCAGTTAACAACTGCTGAGATAGAGAGATTGGGTTCCCCAGGAATGAGGTCCCTGATGGGCTATCCAAGACCAATGGTCAATCCTAAGAGCAAACCCATCAATATTTGTGTTTATTAATTTATATGTATAAATCAAAGTGAAGGATAAGAAGAGAAGGTGTTGAATATAGGTGGGAAGTGTGGATATGGAAGGTGCAGCTGGGATAGAGTGAAAGTGGTTATAATGTAATTATATTTGATGATGTGGAATTCCATTCTGTATACTATGAATGTGTTTTGTTAGCATTGGTTAATGTAGAAACTGCTTAGGCCAATGATAGTGCAGAATAGAGCAAGGTGGAAATTCTAAGCAGAGAGAGGAGAAAAGAAGGCAAAGTTAGAGAAACACCATGTAGCTGAGAGAGAGAGAGAGAGAGAGAGAGAGAGAGAGAGAGAGAGGACCTGTGAGACCATATCCATATATGACCATATGACGTAGGAAAGACTTAACAATTTACAAGCGAAAATGTGTTTAAACCAATTAGGAGTATAAATAATTTCCTTTAAAAGTCTTTACATACTATTTCTAAAAGTTTGCATACTAATTGCATGTCAATACTAAATCAGCACTGTCTAACCCTCAATTTACCCCACTTTGGAGAAACTTACCTTAGGTTCAGGTTAATAGACTTTAGGTAATGAAAAATAAATATTTTCACATGCATTCTATAATTTTGAGCAACTTTTTCCTCTATTAAAATTTAATCCATGTTATTGAAATTAATTGGTATTTTCTTCCATCAAATCTTCAAATTTCATATCATCCAGAAATAACAACCACAGACAAATGGCTATCATTACATATATAAAGCTGACGCCAAAGAACCAATAAAGTTTGGGTGGATATTAAACAGTAAGCAATTACTAGTCACTTCAAGTGTAATGTTTAATTAAGCATCATGTATGTCATGCTTTCTTAATCCGCTCTCATATTTAAATATGGACAAATTGCTTGTGATGTGATTGAACTTTCATTTTATCTCCTATCACTACAAGAACTTGATGCAAAACAAATGTAAAAATTAAAAGACATGCCGGGCGGTGGTGGCGCACGCCTTTAATCCCAGCACTCGGGAGGCAGAGGCAGGCGGATCTCTGTGAGTTTGAGACCAGCCTGGTCTACAAGAGCTAGTTCCAGGATAGGCTTCAAAGCTACAGAGAAACCCTGTCTCGAAAAAACCAAAAAATAAAAAAATAAAAAAATAAAATAAAAGACATGCAAGCACAGTGCTTCAGAATAGCTTAACTAGAAAAGTTGTTCTAAACTCTATGAATGATGCATGATAAGAAATTGGTCTTAAAAAATTTATTCAATTGAATCATTAAAAATTTTTGTGTTAATTCTGTGTTAATATGAAAATGTACTGAACATCAATAGATTAATACTATTATAGTCATATATTATTAAAATTTAGTTTTAAACTAACTATAGTACCCAAATAATAATTTTCTGAGTTTTCCTTCCCATGTATTACTATTATGATTAATTTTTTCATTCATCTAATAGGATAAACTAGTAATTAATAAGAAGTCTAGATTATTCTCATATGAAAATGTTTACCTAAAATAAGCTATGCTATTGATTAATTAGTATCAAAAATACAGCTAAACATTTTGATTATCCTTTATATATGGTATTGATATGTCTTTAGACTATTGGATTCATGGAAGTAATCAGTCATTCAGATCTTTTGATTCTGGCAGACTTCAAAAAGAAAAAGAAATAATAGTCCCATTGATAATTGATAATGTTTGAGCACTTCAATGTAGTATGACATTTGAATTGTTGAAAGAGCAAATCAATCAATACATACATAAAATAAAATAATGATTAGATATAAGGTATCAAAGATAATATCCACAAATTTCCAGTGATATTTGAAAACACAGATTTTTCAAATGATAAATTTTTATTCATATAAAGAATAGATGGAAGGTATAAAATGCGTGAATAAAAATATGGAGATAAAACATAAACACATTAAGAAATATATCTCAGAGACTTAAAGAGCATACATAGAAATAATTTGAAACGAGCAATATAGAAAGATGTGGGAACTCACAAAATGGATTTAGAGAAAAAATGGCAGTGAGTTATCTTTATTAAAAATCACATTGAATATTATGGTATTTATTCTTTTTTTATAAGATATGATTTTAAAATGTTATATTTTCTCCATCAAAAACTGCAGGCACATGAAATTCTCCAAGGGAAAAATATAAATGATATAATCCTAACTACCATTCTTTGGGGCATATACTAAGTGTCTATGCATGACTGATTTATGATGTAAAAACACATAATGAATTTATTCTTAGTTAATAAACACTGTTTATATCTGAGTCATTATCATAGAGTTATTTTGTCAAATATATATTTACTATCCCTTAAATATTTCAGTGTGAAAATTTTAAGTCATATAAAACAGATATTCATTCTAGTATAAGAGCATACGAGAATTCATGAGTACCTGTTGTACAACAAAGACGTTACATATGTGTGTGTGTATATGTACAGATATATGTATATTCAATAATTCAAATGTAGTATTTTAGATACCTTAAGTTTTAAGGCCATCTTATACATGATCAGGAAGTGGAAATGTGTCTAATGTGTCTGGGTACTAAAATAGATGTTCAGAGCAATAAATGCATAGAGCAAACTGAAGAATGTGAGTGTGGTAACTTCACAAGAACAGTGGTTGAGTAGTTAACAAAGAAACATCAAAACTTAAGACAGAATTGAAGAATCTTCTGATGTAGTCTGATGGGGACTGGGATAGGAGTTCCAAAAGGCTTTTTTAAAATCAAAATTGGAGAGAGAACATGAGAAAGAAAGTCAGGACCGTGAGGGAACCTCCAGCTGGCGACAGATGAAGAAAATGACTGAGCCCCACATTGGAGCACTGGACTGAGCTCCCAAGGTCCTGATGAGGAGCAGGAGAGAGAACATGAGAAAGAAAGTCAGGAACGTGAGGGGTGCGTTCACTCATGGAGACGGTGGGACAGAACTAATGGGAGATCACCAACTCCAGTTAGAATGGGACCGATGGATCATGCGACCAAACCCGTCTCTCGGAATGTGGCCAAAAGTGGGGGCTGACTGAGAAGCAAAGGACAATGGCGCTGGGCTCTGATTCTTCTGCATGGACGGGCTCTGTGGGAGCCTTCTCAGCTTGGTTGATCACCTTCCTGGACCTGGGGGGAGTTGGGAGGACCTTGGTCTTAGCATAGAGTAGGGAACCCTGATGGCTCCTTGGCCTTGAGAGGGAGGGAGGGGAGGGGAGGGAAGGGGAAGAAGGACAGGAGGGAAGGGGGAGGAGGAGGGGAGAGGAGGGGGAGGAAGAGGGAAGGAGATGGAAATTTTTAAATATATATAAAAAAATAAACCATGAGAAAGAAAAAAAAAGAAAAAGAAAAAAAAAGAAAAAGAAAAAAAAATAAATAAACCATGAAAAAAAAAAGATAAAATAGAGAGTGGATTAGCTAGAGAGAAAAAAAAATAAAATCAAAATTGCAGTCTGAAATACATCTTTCATGGTCCATCAGAGCTGAAGTTGGAGAAGATGGCTCCTATGTAGCTCAGAGTGGCCCATGCCTGCTACCAGAGATCCATGTCCCTGACACTAGAATAAATGTTATCTAAGATCAAATTCATAAGTCTGAACTGATAAAGCCTGCAATACTTGGGAAATGGACACTTCTGTCTATGCAGCATAAAGAGATTGGATTGGGAAGTTGACACTTCTGTCTTCGCAGCATGAAAAGTTGAGGAGAGTGTAGCAGAGCTCTGTCCATCCACAGAGAGGACACAATTGAGCATTTACTAAGTTTTCTTAATAGTCGTGTGAAAGCAGTCACCTGAGAAAAATTCTAGGCCTGCATTATTGCCAAAGACACTTCAGGAACCCAAGTTATGATAGAAGTTTCTCCTGGTAGAAAAGATGACTGTACACTGAAGTATTTATGTATATGTGCATAAATATGTCTGTTAGAGTAATTATAGATACACTCAAAATCAATTTAAAGTTAAGCTTTAAATTAAGATGATCAGATTTAACAGCTTTGTACTCTCATCAATACTCTTAAGCCATTGTAGCTATTTTTTCTCACTTAATTTATCCATGCCTCCATTTGCCTTGACACAATGACATTATTATTTTTTACTTTCTTCCCTAGTACTTTAATTAGATTCTGTTTAACATAGTTTTCCTGGTTCTTTGAAACATTCTTAATATACACATATTTTGTATCTGTCATTCAAGAACTATCCCTACTGCTTATTCTGGTTTTTTGGAACCCATTCTCTTTGAAAGAATACCTTCCTCAGCAAAGATATATTGAGGAGAGCCTTGGTCCTGCCTCAAAGCAATGTACTAGAATTTGTTGACTCCCAGTGGGAAGCCTTACCCTTTCTGAGGAGTAGATATGGGGTGGGGAAGTAAGGTGGAGGGAGCAGAAGGAGGGGAGGAAGTGGGAATTGGGATTGGTGTGTCAAATGAGAAAATATATTTTTAAAAGATAAATAAATAAATTAATTAAAAAAAATAAAAATAGAGAACTGAATTCCAAAATTAAGGATTTCCGAATGGTATTTGTGCCTACATGGCCTCTAAATTAAGGTAGATAATGCTACAATAAACAAGCAAAAATAAAACCAAACTCAACTCTAGTGACTGCTCTGACTTTAAATTAATAATCAGAAGCAGATATGGCTTCATCTCTGATTTCCAGTTTTTTTATTGAATTCTTAGACTTAAAACCTTATACTTGCACCATATTCCCTTATTCAGCCTATGCTTACTTTGGATGTGCTTACTTTTGAATGTAGTAAGGCATTTTGAGGTGTGCAACATAATACTCCCCCAAAATGTTTCCAAACTATCAATAGCCAAGACCAATGAGAGATTTAACTTCTGGGAAGTACTCACACAACAAAGGAGTATGCTACCTGTTTATCCTATCTTATCAGGGTTGAAGAAATTAACTATAAAATTTCTCATTACAGATTTCACTTGTGTATAAGTTGCCTTTAACATTTTATTAAAAGAAGATAAAAGAATAAATATAGTGTTCTAATTAAGACCATCTCCTATCATTTAAAGTGTTGTTACAAGGGAAAAATTTATTTCAGGTTCCTAAACACTAATACTGTACATGGTATTAAGGCATGAAGCTATGTATAGCTCACACTCATGTTCATAGAGCACCTGCTGTTTTTACTGTGTTCTCATCATAGACTGTGGGGCTGTTTCTAAATGCTGATAAAAGTGTTACAAGATTATACTTCCTCTACTTAGTCTGAAAAGAAAAATGAACTTTCATATTAAAATGTAGAAAACAAGATGCTTTAGCTTTAAACCTCTATGTAGCAAACGGTATTGGGAGGTCATATCTCATAGGAAAGGGAACTACAACAGTCATGCATTGATCTGGAGGTTGGATTTGGAGGGAAAAGTGGTGGAGAAGATGAAAAAGAAGAGATGAGGGATAAGGGGAGAGATAGCTAAAAATAAAGGCCATATGAGGGGTAATATAGAAGCTTATATAGTAGACTCTTTATAAAATATATGCATTTATAATGTCTATCTAAATGAAATCACCAAACCATGAGGAGACAGATTCCCAGATGGACATCTCATCACTAAATTAAGCTTCTGGTCCTGGGATTGGGTTGCATCTAATAGAGCATTGCCCAAAAGTTTCCCATAGCAACCTGAAAACAACCCAGGATATTGTTAAGGCTATAGGTTCCTCTGCAGAAACTGATTGCAAAGCTTTATTGCTACAGACAACATCTACACAACTCCTTGTACTTGGAGAAGTCAGGCTGATGCCTACATTGAGCCTTCACCCCTACATTCTAGGGTTTTGGGTACTGGAAGAAATTCTGGAAGCAAAACAGATGCAAACATTTTTACCTACAATGGTGTCGTGCCTGCAAGATATGCTAGTTTGATGCTGCCACAAAACTGGTGGAAGTAACTAGCCAATATCTAATTTGACTCTAAACCCATTCTGCAATATGTAACATATACCTGACACTGTTTGAGTGCCCAAGATCATTAGAACAGCCTAGGGACCTAGGAGAAAATTAAATACTACTATTCTAAAATTCAATTCAATTCAATTCAATAACAACCTTTAGCAATAAAATTACTCCCAATGACATTATGCTATATTCATAGATCAGTATGTTTCTCTGCTCAGCCTTCATCAGGAAAGCTTCCTACTGAAGCAGTTCGTAACAAACACTGACACCCATTGTCAGATGTTGTGAAGAGAATGATAGACCTTGGAACACTTAGCACAAAATACAATGTCTTCATCAAATTCCTCTTCTCAGAACTCAAGAAAACTTATAGATAAGAAGGTTGAAAAAAATTAAGTGTCAGAGGTGGTAGAGGAGAACAAGTTCCTCTAAATCAACATGATCAAAGTTCACATGAACTGACACCGACTTAGGCATGTGCACAGAATCTGAATGGGTGCACCAAAGGTTTTGTGTGCATTTTATGGCTTTTAGTCTAGGATTTTTTTATTTGATTTTCCTGTGCCTTCTCTTGAGCTCCTTTCCTTCTGTTTGCTTTCTTCAGTTCCAATCTGATAGTTTTGTTCTATTTTATTTTAAGATGGCTATGTTCTCCACTCATGTATCTAAGGGCCCTTAAGCTATTTGTCCTATGTCCTCTTCAGAACATTCCCCCAGAGAACGTTTACAGAAGAAAACAGAATTGCCCGAAGCATGTGGCTACATGAGAATCCTTCTTGTTTCCTTCATAAGGTAAAAGTCTCTTTTTATAACTGAAAATGGAAGGAAAAGGTGCTGTGAAGATAAATGACATCATAAGAACACCAAAGCAAAGACTGTGACAGGTAACCTCATAAGTTAAAATACTAGAATGGCAAAGACATGCTCTGTCATTTACCCCTCCACAACAAACACTCTGCTATACACACCGCTATCAAGAACCAACTTGCTTATCACAGTGTAAATCTGCCACTGTTCTCAATCAGAATTTTGCGAATTTCCTAGCTCTCTGTTCTATATTCATGTCACATCTAGAGAGGCTTTCCAAAGAGAGGGCTACCTTCTCCAGTTTGATAATGTAGCATTCTTAAGCCTATTCTGTTGATACCTGTGCTTACATATTATGTATTCTTATTCTTCAGAGATATTTACCAGTTTTAATCAAAACAATCACAAAGCTGTTGACCAAGGAACTCACAAAGTCAACAAGATAGTAAATGCATACCAATTACATTTATAATACTTTTAAAATAGAGTATTTCCTTTGAAAGTTTGTACAGTTGCACAGTGGTGAAAGACTTTTTTTCTAAAGTGTCCATGCATGATGGCACATGGTTTAATTATACATATCATTCAAGCTATTAGTCCTTGGATATTGATGTGAATGAGTTCTTTAAAGAGTATGAAGATCGACTCAATTCACCACTGGGTGATAATTGTTGACAAAGACTCTTGGTTTCTCCATGGCATGTATGGTTATACGGTGGGCTAAGTCCCAGCAGCTGGTGAAGAATAACATTTTTGCCGAGGCTAAGCAGTCTCTTAGGGTAAGTGAAACCCTTAGTATGGGTAATTCTATTTCACCTAAAGAAGAGCTGGCCTTGAAGACCTTGTGGCTCATGCTTAAGTTCAGGTGTCTTGAATTATCCTATAGTAGTGCTGTCACGACTTGGGAAACTGTTTTTAACCTGGCCCCCTAGGTCCTCAGCTCCAACCTTTTCTCCTGGACTACCTGGGCCCTGGTGGAAAAGGCAGCTGTAGAAAGGGAAAAACATTTTGGTATTGCACCACCTCTGGGGTTCAATCCTACCATTACCACCGTTAGAATGCCCTTCCACCCGAATACAATACTTCTGTCCCATCAGGGGCCGCTGAGAGAAAGAGAACAGTGCAGGGCCTGGGAGAGGTAAGAGAAAAGACAAAAGAAAAAGAGGAAAAGGAATGGGCTAAATTCGATAGGGAGCACATCAACCAAACTGAAGTGAAGGTTAAGAGTCCAACCGGCGAGCCGGCCCATGATATCAATCACTTATGCTACGCTGGTGGGGACAGGGAAAGGATACTTCACTGGGGTGCAGCAGACAGCGATACCTAGCCCATATCGTGACCAGGTGAGACAGGCTAGACTTAAGTACGGTACAAACTGGATGAAGGACTCACCAAGTACCCCATAGCTGAAGTGGGGCAGAAACCTGGTGAGTCTATGCCAGACTTCATAGACCGGGTCCAGTAGAGTGTCCACTGTAAATTGATGCCGGGAGACCTTCGGGACCAATTTGTACAGCTATTAGTTTGGGAGGGTATGGTCGCAGACCACCGCATGGCCTGTGCAGGACTGAGGGAGGAAAGGCCTCCCAGGATGTGTGTGAAAAACAGCATCAATCTTAATCACTGGCCCTGGCACTACGAGCCCACACATCAGTGATGACTGAGGCTGTTACCCAGGCATTAGTGGCCTAAGGTCAAGGAACTTCAAAGCCTTTGGGGAGAGGGACCTGTTTCAAATGTGGACAGGAGGGTCATCTTAACAGAGAATGCCCACAATACTCTCCCAACAGCTAGCCACGGCAATCGAAGCCACCCCATACCCCCTGCCCTAGATGAAGTAAGGGGTATCATTGTAAAAAGTATTGTTGGTCCAAATTTGATCTAGAGGAAAAGTCTTTAACCTAAAGGAGGGGTGTCCTCCAGCCCGGTCAACTCAAGGAGGAACCCCTCCAAAGGGAGGACAAAAGCACCCTGTATCAGGGTGACCCAGGTTTAATAGTCTGTCCTCTAGTGGAGGGACTCCATCCTGAGATGAGTGTCTTCGTAGGTGATAAGAGGTTTCACTGTCAGCCAGGCAGTGGTGGCGCAAGCCTTTAATCCCAGCACTCGGGAGACAGAGGCGGGCAGATCTCTGTGAGTTCAAGGCCAGCCTGCAATAGCTGGCTCTACAATACTCTACAATAGCTAGTTCCAGGACATGCTCCAAAGCTACAGAGAAACCCTGTTTTGTAAAACCAAAAATAATAAATAAATAAGTAAACAAGTAAATAAATAAATAATAAATAAATAAATAAATAATTAAAACAGTTTCACTGTCTAATTGACATAGGGGCAGATAGAATAGAGCTCCAAGAGAAGACGGTACCTCCTGATTGGGAGTATGCGGGTGTAGTTACAATATTGGCTCCATTTTCCCTCTCCCATCCTGGGGCAGGGGCTCCTTATTCTGGACCTGTGCCATTGGAGGGGAAGGATTTAATTTTATTCACTATGCATTTAACTTTTTAGGCCATAATTCAGACCAGATGCAACCAGATTTTACTGACTCCTGCTGGTTATGCTTGCAGCACACACCTCCATTTTAAGAGGTCTTGGGTATTAGAGAGGAATACCTTGTTGAGGACTCCCCAAACAAATGCAGATGGCGGGATCCAGGTGAGACTCACCCAGTCGGACTAACTTTCTCATTGGATATGACAAACATGACTTGTGTCTTAGCTAAGGATGCGTTGGAACCCAATTGGGGAAAATGCCATGTCTTTAATCAAACCCAGAGCAAACGGTTGGTGCCTAAAGAACATGGCACTTTTTGGCTCTGCCATGCCTAAAGAACATGGCACTTTTTGGCTCTGCCATCAGACCGGACTGACCCATTGTATCTCACTAGAGTTAATGCTACAATGCACTGATGATTGTGCTTTGGTAACACGGCTTCCCCGGGTATTGTATCATTCAAATGAAGAGATAATGATCCCTTCCTGTGGCTGAGTAGGGAGGGAACTGTTAATACCCGGCAGCCATCTTTGGAAGCCCCCTCCCTCTAGGAGTTGCCTTGGTCCTGACTCCACCTCAGGAAAAGCCCTCAAAGCGCTGACACCTCCCCAGGGAGGGTCAGGACCACTCCCACAGGCTATTTAGGCCGCTGCCCAGAAAATAAATACGTGATTTCGGATTTCGCTTGGTCTTCCCTCTCTCTCTCTTCCCCTCGCCATGCTCTCCCAGCCACCTGTGGGCACTGCATTAAATGTGGGCATCTTTTATTTGGTTTAATTTTGTCTGATTGGAATTATTTGCTTTGGCGGAGAGGTTTATTTTAAGATTGTTCCTAACAGGAACCACTGACCGCCCTGGCTGTAACCACCCTTTTAGGGCTGAGGGTCACGGGGCTGATTTAGGAGCAGATTCCACAGCACTCCAACAAAGAACTACAGATGCAGATAAATTCTAACCTAGATAAGGGAGAAACTTTCATTGAATATTTCCAAAAGTTGCTTGATTCCCTAGTGCAGGTCTCGCTACAAAACAGGCAAGGAGGAGGCTTTTGCACCAGGGGAAGAATGATATTTTTATTCTGACCACTCTGGTATAGTCACTCAAAATCTCGACGAGATCAGAAAAGAATTAGAAGAGAGAAAAAAGTATTTAAATACTAGTTGGTATAAATTTGGTTTGACTGGTCCCCCTGGTTAACCACGCTAATTTCAACATTACTGGGACTACTCATAATATTTACCCTGATTTGTACTTTTGGGTTCTGCATATTAAACAGGTTAGTTAGACTCATAAGGGCTAACACTCAGAAGATCCAGCTCATTATGATAAGCTCAGCATTGAAGACTCCCCCTCTGTTCTGGGCAAACCTGAAGAAAAAGGTACCAAAGGGGGTGAATCTCAATAAAATGTGCCCCTGAGTCTGACCCTCAAAAAACAGGTGGGCCTAATTTGAAAACAAAAAGACGGAAGTCTGTAGGGCATCTTGCCTGGTTCTGGTGTCCAGTCGGGTCTTAGTGTGAACAACTCAGGGTCCACACCTCTGACTTTCATTCGGTGCCATCTTAGCTGCCCATGTGCCCAGACGAGTATAAGTTCTTACCATTCCTCTTTGTTATCTCCATAGCTAGTTGATAAAATCTTATTGCTGAGTAGAGATCTCCTGAGTAAAGTGGGAACATAGGGACTTTGGGAGAGGGTTGAAGGGGGAGGGGAGAGGCAGGGAGGGGAGCAGAGAAAAACGTAGAGCTCAATAAAAATCAATTAAAAAAGTCAAGGACCAAAGTTGACAGAAATAAACTCTTAAAAAAATCTTATTGCTTCTGGCAATACATACCTTAGTTATAAAGTATAGAATAAGTTGATTTCAAGCTAAATTAGAAGTCATCTCTCTGCTGACAAGCTTTCACAGAACTGGTACTAGAGGTGCTACTGGGGAGAAAAATTATCAAGTGTCTTATCCATCTGTGAACACCTTGAACTATAATACCAAGTCTCTAAACAAGATGTTCCCACTAGGATAATAGTAGTAGGACTGTTATGGAGGTAACCAACTGATCAGTTTTTCATTTAGGCCTCCAAAATTTGCTACGAGGCCATACTGTCTTCTATATACTTGTTTCTAGCTGTAAACAAATGCTACTGCTTGCCTTAACCCTAGAAACTGTTCTTGCATGGAATTGTGAATGCAGAGGCATATGGCCACTGAAGGTCCTGAGAATAAATTACAGTTGAGGAGTTAGCCATAAGGAGGACATTTATCACCTTCCTTAGGTTTCAGGGATCATCTTGGAAAAGGAAGTGGAATGAAATTCAGAGCCAAAAGACAAGGAGAAGTACTTTGAAATGCTATCTCCTGAACATTACCCAGTCAATATAATCATGAAATTATAGAAATTGTTGTTGTCCACAATGGGACTACATAAGACTGCATTTATCAGTAGTCAAACATGAATAGGGAAGTGGCTAGGAGGGACTGCTAGCCATCTCTGCTAAACCATTGAGTAATAATTAATTCTGTGACAGGAACAGTAATTTTCTTTAGTTTACTGCATGATGAGAAGCTCAACAGGCTCTGATCAATAATGAGTTACAAACCTATGATCACAAAGATGATCTTGGTTAAATTCCTCAATGTTTAAAAGTGGGGCTGGAGAGACCACGCCATGTTTAAGAGTATTTATTCTTTCTTCATTTCAGTTAGCTGTATCTATGTCCAGTAGCTCACAACTTCAACTTCAGGAGATCTGCCACACTCTTCTATACTTCATAGGCTCCTACACATATGTGAACACACACACACACACACACACACACACACACACAACACACACATAAAAATAAATCCTAAAAATTATATCTAATCCTATCGGTGTGCAATATTTATGTTTTTATTTATTAGCAAAAACTGAAATAACATATACTAAACACATTAAAAAGCTAGAATAATTATTTGATTCTTAACAATGACTCTATAACTTTTTTACAAACTTTTTTCAAACAATCTTTTCGCATTTTACAACCAATCCTAGCTCCCACTCCCTCCTCTCCTCCTACTCCCAGAACTTTCCACATTCCACCCTCATCTTCCTCAGAGAGGGTATGGCTTCTCATAGGGAGTCAATGGTCTAGCACATCACTTGGAAACATGGCCAAGCCCCTCCTCATTATACCTAGGCTGAGCAAGGTTTCCCTGCAAAGAGAATGGACTCCAAAAAGTCAGTTCAAACACTTGGTCTAAATCCTAGTCCCATTGGCAGTGGCCCCCTAGCCTGCTCCAGCCATAAAATGTCACTCATATTCAGAGGGCCTAGTTTTTATATTAGAAAACCATTGCTCTGGAAGGTAGTAAAGTATTGTGTCTTATTATGTAATGGTGAGTTTGATAATGAATCCAAATAAATGAATTCACAAAGATTATTTTTCAAAGAAATATAATTTGATCTTAATTACTTGAATATATTACTATGAAAGAAACCAACAAATAAGTATTCTTATATTATTTTGAAATGCTAGCAAGTACAGTTTACAAGGCTTTAGTAGTTACATAAAAATCATTTGAAATCATAATGGCAAAATGGCAAATAATTGGAGTTGTTTTAACCACTATACATGCTTTGGTTTATTTTAATTAATTTTTCCCAGAACTACAACCTATTAGTACTTTCAATATATTTTACTAACATTGATAAATGAAGAAATTTTGTAATTTGGAATATAATGACTCCTTCATTCACTTGTACTGAAGGAAGCAGTAGACAGTTTCTATAAGCAAATTAATTCACCTCCAAGCCAGTTCTATGCAGATGGATCTATGTAAGTTGTCTCTTCTAGTCTTTGGAGACAATGTCATACAAACAATGTCCTATGCTTCTCTGTAGAAAGGCCATGATAGCTTGAATTTCTCTTTAAAACTCAAGTCAGATTCTGAGGTTGCTGTTTATGTGAGGTATGTTTCAGAGATTGTGCGATCCACTTTGTGTTTCAATAGGAAACACAATAATGACTTCCTTTGTCACTAGCAAGTGAGCTGAATGTGATAGCTCAGATTTTGTCTGGTCAAGAAGGAGTTCTGAGCCCTGCTTTTGAAATACGACTTCCATTAATGATGTCCTTGATATGTTCGTGTATCTTATGAATCATACTCTTTCTGTTGTAAGCTTTTCATGTCTAGGTAATTTTGAATAAATTATTTTCAATCTAGTAAAACAGTTTCACTTGATGCAAAAGTTGTTAGACTGTTGCTGTAAACTTGTATGTGTTCTGTATCTACTCTAAGCTTTTTTGCAATTCAAAATTTATGAGATAAACTAACATAAGTAACAAAAGGAGGTTCCAAAAAGCAAAGCAATAAGTGGGCTCCCTGGATCATTTAGCTGTTTACTGTGACATGAAAAAAACAATATGCCTTGAAGATAGAATTAATAATCAAAATGGAATGCTAAACAATTGAAAATGTTTCAGCCTCCATCAGTAGAAGAGAATAAAAAGGAGTACATCAAACAGGAAATCAAGGGTATGACTGCATGAAAGAAGAAGGAATTTATAGAATTGATAATAAGTACCACAGAAAAACGACTATGAAGACATTTCAGAGCTGTTTGAGTCTTCTGCCCCATCCTTAGAGCTCTAGATCAACAATCTGAGAACAGTAAAATACCACTTTATACTTGATGGACTTGGTTCTTGGGGGTCATCTCTATTGTCTGATTCTAGCATTATGGAACAATGTTTCTAACTACTCTGCTATACTTCAAGATTTGGTTGGAGTCACTGATAAAGAGATAATGTGTCATAGAGCTCAGGTGTATCCATGTGGAATTAATTCCAAAAATCTGCATCATGCAAAATTCTATGGAAGAATGGCAGCCATAATGTAGGTCTCATATATAATTAACCTATTCTTGTTCAGAACAAAACCCCTATACATAGACCCAAGTGGAGCAAACCCAAAGAAAAATTGGGCACAGAGCCAGAATCTCTGGGAAATTACCAGCTAAATGACAAGTAAAAATATAAGAGTTGTTCCACCACAGAAGTCCTCACACTGGATATTTAGTGGACTTTGGGCATGAGATCACTACCCAAACACAGAACTACAGAGATATGACAAGTTAAAACACAAGAGGCATGGGCTAGAGCATATTGCAGTAGTGAAGTCAGATACGAGGGATTAATCTAAGCACAAAATTTTTATTTTATAAACATTTTATGAGTCATTTTACATTATATTTTAAATTAAATGTGTATATGCAAAACAAAGTTTCATGATAGAGAGTCTTAGAGTTGTAAATAGTATTGAGAAATTTTTAAATTTTGAGTAGTTTGTATTATGATTTTTACAGTAAGAATGGTCAGTTTATTCTCCATATGGCTTTTATAATCTTTAAGCAAATACTTTTAAACCTACTTTGCTATTTTTCCCCATTGGAGTCATGAAAAGTTGAAATGTTCGCATCCATTTTCAGCAGGAATACTCATCAAATGTATCAGGTTGTTATATTCTGGAGTGTTTGTCACTTTTGTGTTGGGACATGTCTACCCTATGAATAGGTATGGAAGTCCTTCTTTTTCTTAAATTCTGGAAGACATTTTATAAGGATTAATGTTATGTTTCTCTTTTTAGCACAAAGATATCAGGGAGTAGGAATACTGTTTGTTTTGTGTTTTCAAGACATGTTTCTCTGTGTAGCTTTGGAGCCTGTTCTGGAATTCACTCTGTAGACCAGGCTGACCTCAAACACGCAGAGGTCCACCTGTCTCTGCCTCCCAAGTTCTGGGATTAAACATGTGAACCACCACTGACCAGCAAGAATAGGAAATTTTAGCCTATAGACTGTAATACTAATGTAATAATTTTTCTGATTATTAGTCTGATTAGAGTTTCTCCCCCTTTATCCCTCCCCTCCTCCATCCCTCTCCCTCCCTCCCTCCCTCCTTCCCTCCCTCGCTCCCTCTCTCTCTCTCTCTCTCTCTCTCTCTCTCTCTCTCTCTCTCTCTCTCTCTCTCTGTGTGTGTGTGGCTGCAAACACTGACACAGAATATCTCACTGAATATGGTGCTCACTTTATCAACTAAAATGGGTGGCCAGAGAACTCAGAGATCAATATCATGGCATTCTCTGCACTGGGGTTGCAGGCTGCTCCCATGCCAGTTTTTGCATGAGTGTTGTGTATCTGAACTCAGGTTCTCTTGCTTGATGGTAAGTGCTTTACTGAGTGAACCATCCTTCCAGTCCCAGGTTTTCTATTTACTTGGGATTTAGTAATAGTGAAATAAATGTTTCTAGACATGTTCAATATTTCTAGATGATATGAATTATAAATGTATTATTGTTCATGGTCTTTATCTATATTTCTCTGATATTTGCTCCATATCTCCATTTTCATTTCTGATTTTAATTAGTTTTATAAAAGTTTATGTATACGTTTTTCAATTTTGAGAATCTACTCAAATCATCTATTAATTCTGTTGATGCTTCATAATTCTTGTCTGCTTTATTCCTTTCTACTGATTCATACTGCTATTTCCTCTTATTATATTGTATTTGATTTGTTCTTTATCTCCCTGATGCTTTAGCAGTAAACTTTACTTGCTTTTTCAATAGTTTTTTAAACTTTTTGTGAGCACTTTTAGCTATAAACTGACTTTTTAGAGTAATTTTTGCTATATCATACACATTTTTAGCAACTTGTATTTTAGTATTAGTATTTGTTTGACCTAAACTATGATGAATATCCATGTCAATTTCTTCATTAAGCTGTTAGTGATTCCATGGCATTCTATTCACTTAGTATATTTATGAATTTCCAAAGTTATTTGAGTTATGTATTTAAACATTCACATTGCAGTCTGATTTAAATATTAATGTGTTGGTGGATTTCCAAAAGAACTTGTGTTAGTTCACACTATGGTATTACTTAAATACTCTTGATATTTTAAGTATATGATTTGGCCTACCATGTAAACAGAAGGTTTTATCTGTAGTTAGAAAAGATGTATGTGCTACTCTTGTTATGTAGCTTTCCCTGTATGTCCCTGATATGTGTAGTTGGTTTTACACATCATTGTAATTCAGTGTTTCCCTATAAAATCTGTCTTAATGAGATATCCACTTTTAATGTGAGATAAAGTAATAACCTGTTAATAGTATCTTGCAGTAGTTTTTTTCTTCATACCAGCTCTATGTGCTTGAATATATATATATATATATGTTATACAGATTTGACAATAGATTTTTATTATTACAAATCACTTAATCTTTAGAAATGTTTTCTCATTAAATTCTATTTTTTAACACAATTTAACACATGCTGTCTTTTGTTTTCCATCTTCTTTGGCTATTGTCTTCCTTGTTTTGCTAGGGTATAAAACAATTTCTCCAAGATAACCATTTTGGTTCCTCATCATGTTCAGATGATATTAGAAAGTTGGCTATGTAATGGTATATATTCATGAATGAGATCAGTGACATTATAAAAAATTCTCAAAGGGCCAATGAAACAGACATATCAGCAGATAAGGGTACCTGAGGACAGGAGTTCATTCCTCAGAAGCTACATGGTGAAAGTGCAGAAATAACCATTGGAATGTTATCCTCTGACCTCCACATACATGACATGGTACATACACCATATAAACATATGCATACATATAAAGGAAGGGGGAGGTGGGGAGGGAAGAAACAAAAGAGAAACAAAGAAAGAGACACAGAGGAGATTGAAATTCATTTTACTTTCATCCCACTGTAGATGCAGCCAGATTGCAACACCAATGAAACAGACAAATCTTAATTAGATACCAAACATCTGATACTTTAATTTTGGGCATCTTAATCTATAGAATTCAATGGTAAAATAAATATCATCTGAATTATGTCATCCGATTTATGGTAGTTTGTTATAGTTGCAAAAAGGTACTAAGACAAATATGATAACAAATGTTACAATTAAATAATGATTAATTATTATAAAAAAGTTTCTTCCATATTTGAGATACAGGCATATTCACAATTTAAAGAATGTATCTATATCATTATATCTAACAAAGGAGTAGGTGTAGTGATGAGGCGAATAGGCCTGCTTTTCATACCACCTGAATCCCACACGGCTAGCTTTACAGCTGAAATAACAACACACAAATAGTATTCATTTAAACACTGCCTGGCCCATTAGCTCTAGCCTCTTACTGGCAAACTCTCATATCTTGCTTTAACCCATATTTAGTAATCTGTGTAGCACCACGAGGTGGTGGCTTAGCAGGAAATATTTAGCATGTATGACCTGGCGGCTGGCTCCATGGCATCTGTCTCTGAGAGGAGAGGCATGGCATCTGACTAACTTCCCTCTTCCCAGCATTCTGTTCTGTCTACTCTACCTATCTAAATCCTGCCCTATCAGTCCTGTTTGATGTGACTCAAATTCACTTTGTGGAACTTGCAAGAATTTTTTGAATTTGTGAAAGCAAAGGTTTTAGATGCATTTGCATTTCACTGTTTATAATCTATATTAAAATTTATATTGTATAAGGAGTAGTATATTCATGCCAGAAAACACTGTGATAGATTATTTTTGCACAATGAAAAGTATCTTTGAGATCTATGGTTAGCTTGTGGCTATGATGATAGTGGTAGAGTATGGTGTTTAATACTTTGTTGTAGTTGTATTTATAGCTTATTAGAACATTACTGATTAATGTTAAGACTATGAACTCTTGGAGTCCTAATATAACAGCCATATAATGACAGAGAAAAATCTGGAACATCTTTTATCCTTTTAAACACCTTAAATTACTAGCCTTTCTCATCACTTGAGCTTTTTATCCTCAGACCTTCATAACTGGCATTTAAACACATTGTCACTATCCAGTACACTGAAGCAGTCTTAGATTCTCACATCTTTAGTCTTGTATTTTAAAGAACCTTTTATTTAAACAAAGGAATAGGAAGACTTTATACTAAATTCTGTTTTGTGAATTTATCTCCTTTTGAGTCTGGTAACATGGTAAATTGTGTCTAAACTTAGCCTTGGTTCCTGCTGTTAAGCTGGCAAAAATATCAGTCGTCAAACTGCATCAGAGATCTTGGGAGGGATAAATTTTACCTGAGTTAAAGATTAAAAATGACAGAGACTTACTTGATTGGTTACCTACACAGATACCCCAGGGGCCTCTCTGGTCATTGAGAGTAGGTCTTATGGCAGCATCCATCTTCCAGCTGGCAGAGGTAAGTCTGACAAATCCTAAAATATCCAACAGGCATCTGTAGAGTAAGGACTCATGAGAGAATAAACCATACTTTTGTCTTAAGCAATGTGATGCATCTCATCGTCAGCAGTCTGAAGAGGATCTTAACAGTGTGGTTTAGGTAAAAAGCAGTTTTGCTCAGTAGCTAGTGCTTTCCCTTGTGAATCAAGTTCTGGGAAGAGGTTCTTCTGTTCCCATCCATCTTCTTTGGAGTAAATGGGAGTGGTTCTAGAAGCTGGCCTGTCTCTCTATTACAAAACACCTTCTTAATTAAACATTTTAAATGTCATATTCTCCTGATCTCTGAGCATTTGAGGGCTGTCTAATCTCTGAACCTTTGAGGCTGTCTATTGTTTATATCTGAGTTATGACTACAATGACATTAGTATAGGATCTGCCTGGAAAGTTGGATCCAAGCTGAGATGTTATGTAAGAATATTTTACCCAGTGTTCTCCAGCTTGACTGTAATTGGTTTTAACTTAGCAAGAACATTTATGCTTGTGAAAGACAAAGAAGTAAAGAAAAATTCCCTTTTGCAATAGAAGTTTAACACTAAAAACTGACAATAGTGAAGATCTTATAAACAACTTACAGGAAGGACTGGGTGCTTAAACTCTTTAAGTTAGTTTTTGTTAATTTGATAAAGATCCTTATAACCTTAAATTTTTTATCAGTATATAGAATATAACTTAAAGTAGCATTAAATCACAATACAGCTTTTTGTACCCTGTCTAACCATATATTTTATCATTATCTAAAAGTACATACCAATTTAAAATATTTGAGACTTGCTTTGTTTAGCCTACAAGGAGATACAATGCACAAAGTTCATTAGAACTATCTGAAGCATTTTTCAACAATAATTATATGAATATATATGCACTATTCAGTTTAAGTTGTATACACACATACAGAGTTAAAGTTAACTTATATTCACATATAAAGTTAAATCAAAGTCACATACACACACACACACATTAAAAAGGTCTTGAGTAAAATAAGAAAAGAAGATCCAGTGTGTGTAGAGTGAGACAAAGCTTGTTTCTCCATCTATGACTCCCATTTTGCAGACCCAACTGCTGGTACTAAAGAACAGGCAAAGCAGAGATACAGGTGGGAAGCGAGCGGATCTGTTACAGGCAGGTAGGGTCCCTGAGTAAAATGAACACCTTAGTGGGCCCTGCCAAGGCATATCACCGTGTAAACATGCCAAATGCAACAGGGTCAGTGTAAAAGGAATTCTTAAAAACATAGTTAATGTCCAGTTGTAATGGGAGTGATGGAATATCCGACCAAACCGGGCTCTCTGAAAGTGGCTGACGATGCCGGGCGGTGGTGGCGCATGCCTTTAATCCCAGCACTCGGGAGGCAGAGGCAGGCGGATCTCTGTGAGTTCGAGGCCAGCCTGGTCTACAAGAGCTAGTTCCAGGACAGGCTCCAAAGCCACAGAGAAACCCTGTCTCGAAAAACCAAAAAAAAAAAAAAAAGAAATGAAAGTGGCTGACGGTGGAGGCTGACTGAGAAGCCAAGGACAATGGCGATGGGCTTGGTCTCTACGACAAGGACGGGCTCTGTGTGAGCCTTCTCAGCTTGGTTGCTCACCTTCCTGGACCTGGAGGGAGTTGGGAGGACCTTGGACTCAACATAGTGTAGGGAACCCTGATGGCTCTTTGGCCTGGAGAGGGAGGGAGTGGGGATATAGGTGGAGGGGAGGGGAGGGAAGGGGGAGGAGGGGAGGAGATGGAAATTTTTAATAAAAAATAATTGTATTTTTTTAAAAAAAAAACATAGTTAATGGTGTAAAGGTAGCTGGTGACGGTTGTGACATAAATGCTCTGGCTGTGGTGTCAGGTTGAGCATGTGCCTTGGTTAGGGGTAAAACCACACAAGTTTGCAGCTTATCCATGCTCCAGTTGCCACGCAGGGCTGAGTGACACGGGGCGTCTGGTCCGCTGGCCACCCTTAGTAAGATGGTAGTTAAATATCTATTTTAACCTGAAATAAAATGGTGGTGGCCACCTGGTCATCCTTAATAAAGATGGTGGTTAGGTCATCTGTCCTGGCGTTGGCCTAGATGGCACCTGCTCACATGTTGTAAGGTACTGACAAATAATGTGTTTTTCAGAGCAATTGTACAAGTTTTAAATGGATACAATACAAAAGACAGACATACAGGATGTTCAGAAACACATGTGTGACCACACCATTCATACATTCTTTTATAAATATGAAGTAGACAGGAAACATTCTGAGTATATGCTGCTAGCCCACAGGTGGGTGGGAAAGAGGGCCCCACCACATTGGGCAGCAGTGGCAGCAGCACTGCCAAGCACAAAAAAAAGACACACCACCTCAAGCTGGATGGCATGGTGGCAGTGGCAGCATAGACAGGAAACAGAAGGGTGAGACATTTTGAAGAGGAGCATGAGAAGTCTAGTAAAACAACATTCCCAGGCAGAAGGAGGATGCTGCCCTCAGACAGACCTAACCATGGTGGGAGGCAGTGGGAGGCCACTGTGGCAGGTGGGAGAGAGAGTTTTAGCACGGCTAGATTACAGTCCAAGAGCAAGAAGCAGACAGAGAAACAGAGAGAAAAGGGGAAAAAAAAACAGAGGCCGGATTTTCTACTATATATCACTAGGGGAATGCAGGGTGCCAATAAGCAGGCATATTGTCTGACAGAGCTTTAGTGGGGAATTTCATTGAGATAAAGGGAGTGGGGGAAGGAAAGAGAGAGAGAGAAAGAGAGAGAGGGGGAGAGACAGAAATGCAAAGAGAGAGGGAAGAGGAAGAAGAGAGAGAAGTAGGTGGAGTTCGGCTGATTAAAGCGACAAGATACTGCCTGCCCTGCATGCAGCCATGATGCAGGGCTTCTGTCAGGTCCTCAAGATGCAGGTCCGGGTTTGTCTGGATGTTAACACCTGTTCCTGCTGCTGCTTCACCCCTGGGGATCCTTTTACCATCTTGTCCATACAACACAAGTAAGCATACACTGCTCTAGCTGAGAGTATTAAAGACTAGGTGGCATAGGATGCACAGCTGCATCTTCCCAGGCACTATTTGACCTCACTGCCAACTGGGAGACCAGAACGGTTGCTCTTGGTAGTTCCAAGACTAGAAAGACTTGAAAGTAGTAGAACTATTGTTAACAGTTTCTGAGAAAAGCACCGACAGGTGATTGCAGCTTCCCTTCCTCTCTTTCTCCAGGGAAAACAACTGCTAGCTGGGAGGTGGTGACCCAAGCAGTTAATCCCAGCACTAGGGAGGCATAGGTAGATGGATCTCTGTGAGCTTGAGGCCAGCCTCTTCTATAAGAGGTAGTTACAGGACAGGCTCCAAAGCTACAGAGAAACTCTGTCTCAAAACAAAACAAAACAAAACAAACAACAAACAAACAAGAAAACAGAACTACTGTAGTATCCCATTCCTTTCATGACTCAAAGACATTCTGTGTCCAAAGGCATTAGTTTCAGTAAGAAAAGCTATCCTGATGCCGAGAGTCAAATCCAAGACTGCTTAAGTATCTGACACTCGAAGACATATCTTTAGGGTAGTGCTTCTTAGGCCATTAAAATATGGTCGGAAACAATTTACCTAAAAGAAATGTGAATATCAATACTGGAATTTAAGGACTATTGAAACACAGAAGACAACATGACTCATCTAAAGTTTCAGTACATGATAGTGACTCCAGGTCAGTGGACTGGAGAAAAGATCTCATCACAGTTCAAAAGAATGTTTTTAAAAGTAAGTAAATTACAGGGAGACAAGAAACATCATTTTCAAGTGGTACAGTTTTAAATGAACACCATCAAGAAAGTAAATGTCAAGAAATGATGGCAAAGTATGAGATAAAGAGAGAGCACTATCCAGTGCTAGATAGAAAACTAGTGTTGCCATTGTAGAAATCAGGATCCCAGCAAGACACATAAGTTCACAGCACTCTATATCCTCCAACAGACAAATTTCCTCATCCAAGTTTTCTGTTATGTTTATTTTCTTGTTTTTCAATATAGCAATGTGCCCATGCTATATTGATATATTCATAGCAAGATGTTCATGAAAAGATGAATGGATAAAAATGTGGTGTGCAAATACACACACAAGCATACACACAGAATGGGATTTTATTCTACTATAAAGATAAATAAAATAAAATTTATGGGAAATTGGACAGAATTGGAAAAACAATGTAATATTAATTACATTCTAAGTGTAGTATTATGCAAGTTAACT
Organism: Arvicola amphibius; assembly: GCF_903992535.2. Classification (NCBI taxonomy): domain Eukaryota; kingdom Metazoa; phylum Chordata; class Mammalia; order Rodentia; family Cricetidae; genus Arvicola; species Arvicola amphibius. Next base: position 75,093,159 of record NC_052058.2, read on the forward strand.
AAAATTCTGAAATTCTCAGACTACTGCCATATGTTCGCTCTCTCTCTCTCTCTCTCTCTCTCTCTCTCTCTCTCTCTCTCTCTCACTACCTCTCTCTAATACACAAACCTAACATTTGTAAATATGCATATCCAAGTGGGATAAAACACTTTCTCATTTCTATTATTTAAAAACATATATTTTAGTATATAGTCTTATAGTTTTATTTTTCTTAATTATTCATGATTTAAATATTCTTTTTTCAGTTTTTAGTTGTATTTTTGCCTAACTTCTCGATTATTATAATTTTTTTCTCAGTACTTAAATGTCTATTTTGTAGTTCACATATATCTGTTGTAGTTAAATCCTATTCCAGGAGGATGTATAAGTGTGTGTGTGTGTGTGTGTGTGTGTGTGTGTGTGTGTTTGTGTGTGTGTGTGTGCATTGAATGTGTATTTATTTAATCTTTCTATTCATGCTGAGTATCATTATGTAGCTCAGGCAGAGATTTAATTACAAAATTCACTTACCTGTTCCAACTCTCGGAGTTCTGGTATGATAAGACTTTACATCAGAACTGAATTGTGTGACTGATAAGGAAGCAGTACAATTTTTCAACTTTTTGGGATAAGCAAATAAGATATGTATTTAGTTATCTTAGTTTCCTTTTGAAATATATAGAACATGATTTCAGAATCTGATCATTTGGAATTTGTTTTGATTAATTTTGTCAAATTTTTTCAGTGCTTTCTCAGCTCATGCTTTATGGTTAAAAGTATATACATACAGTTTCAGTTTCAAACCATCATAATAGGTTCCATTCCCAAGCAGTCAAATTCCTTCAAAATTCCTAAATATGCATAGATTAAGAAGCTGTCGTCTGTATTGCTACAAACATTCAATGAAGCTGTTTTTACATCATTTCACACGCTGCTAGTTCAGTGGAGAATACAGGAGAGCCAGCTACAGAAGCACCAGTGCTTAAAGGACAGGGAACATGTAATTCTCAAGTGGATTATCTTAAACTTTTCCAATATAGGGATAGATGGATTTAAAGTTAGTGCCTAAAGTTGCTCTGTCGTTTAGAGGACAGAATACTTATCTGATCCTTGGGTGGGAGTCAGTGTTTGGAATCTGACCCCAGATCCGAGAAGCTCTTGAGAGCTCTATGCCAAAAACAAAAGCATTTCTTAATTTAGGATATAGCACAGTACTATCAAAAGTAATAAAATGTTTTGAAAATAATCAGCAAACATAACTACATTCTTACTTTAAAGGCATTTAAAACTCTGAGTTCTACTAAATACATGACTTTTTTTCTGTGTTATTTGTTTTAATTGACTTTAGTGAATTTTTAGGGGGAGAGTTTTAGAAGTCACCGACCATAAATCTTTACTGGCTGGCAGATATGACAGTAAGCGGCAAAGGACATTCCTTTTTGGAATACACCTCAATTCTGTATTTTGCTGAAAGAAAACATCACAATGACAACTCTAATTCAGTTTTGAATGATTGAAATTACCATTCCAGTTGAATTTCATACCCAAGTCCCTCAGAAAAAGTTAAAATCAATTTGAAACTACTTTCCCATCATATAACATGTAAATTGGATTGAACCCAGTGAAATAGTTTTATCCGAATTCCATTTAGTTTTTCAGATTTTGTAAGTTCTACCCATTATTTGTTGAAACTAATTTTTTTTACTTGTCTCATTTCAAAGTCTAGAAATCTCAGAAATTGTTTTGCTACCATTGTACTTTTTTTGGTGATGTTGGCATTTGAACCCATTTTCTCAGGTAGGCACTCTCCCGCTAGATTGCAGCTCTGTTCATTTCAGTACTATTGTAAACCGACATTTGTTCATGCAAATAAGTGTCCTTTTAGAAGAAAAGAAATTCCTGTTCATTTGGAATCAAAAATTTTAGGAAAGATATATATTTTGACCAACTCTTCTGAAATAAAACCGAGGCTCTAGGATTGTAATACATGAAACAAGAACAATCAATGCAGCAAAGACAGTGCTGGCCTATGCTGTGCAAAGGCCCACTTGCTACAGGATCCTTACAAATATGGTCAGTATCAGGACTTTCCAGAATAGATACCAGGTTTCCTGAGAAACTGAAGTATATCCTCATACGCATGAACCCTAATGCTATTCACCATCAAGATACTAACTTATGTTTGAGAGACTCTACTTATGGCACTCCAGCTGGCTTCTGACTATTCAAGGACTACACATGATGCATCTAGATTTATCTATAGGTTTAAGAAACTTCATACAGCCTAAATAAATCTCATCAGACAAGTACCATAGCTTATTGTTTTTCACATTAAACACTGTTACTTCTAATATATGAATGCCTATTTCCCCACTCTCCTGAAACCCTGAACCATCCTGTTACAAATCTGATTGTAACAGATTATCCAACATTTTTAGTTCACGTTTATTTGCAAACACACCTGGAAAAAAAACTGGAGGTAGAAAATAGATAAAGTACTGCTTCTGATAGTCCTAAAGTTTGATTGTCATGTGGTCAAGACAATCTTTATCTAGAAAATAAATATAAGTCAGTAAAGTCAAGCTAACGAGTTAAGTATCTAGTGGTTCATTACTGATAAATGCATACATAAAATTACTAGTAACTAACCAACAACAAAAATTTCCATTACATTATTAATTAGAAAAATTACATAGGATTAGATTGTTAACATTCTAGAATATTTGAGGTTCTGTCACTCTTGCTTACATATTCAACCCGAACTAGTTTTAATATATAGCAAAATCTTTGATACAAAACTGTGGAGAAAAGAATCAATAATACCTGCAAAACTTCAACTTAATATATCAGGAAAATTCCTTTGACTTGCAGTTAGGTACTTCGTACCTGCTACCATGCTGCTTCAAAACAGAAATAAGTCACACACATAAATGATGCGGGATGTGCTCCTATACATGTGCTACTTTTATTGGTTAATGAATAAAGCTGTTTTGGCCTATTGCAAGGCAAAATATAGCCAGACTGAAAGAGATATATAGAATAGGTGGAGTCCAAGAGACACTATATAGCTGCCAAAGGAGAAAGAAACCTGTACACAGGATCCTTACTGGTAAACCATGAGCCTCGTGGTAAAATATAAAATAATAAGAATGAGTCAATTTAAGATATAAGAGCTAACTAGTAATATACTTAAGCTATTGGCCAAACAGTATTGTACGTCATATAGTTTCTGTGTGATTATTTTGAGTCTGAGTGGCTGGGAATTAATGAGGAGTCTCCTACTACAGATTAGCACCCAAACTTTTGGGGCTGATGACCTTCACCCACTTCAGGTCTGGGTGCTTGAGTTGGGAGGAAAGTAGCTGAGATCATGCCCATGGCTCATCATTCCCTGCCTGGGCTAGTGGCAGGATCAGGTCTGCTAGGTGTGCACCAACAGGAGACCATGGCAAATTCCAACAGCCATACATAGAGACATTTCTAGGCCATACAATGTGATACATGGCAGCATTACATTTAATCACATAAAAAGACTTAATATGCTACATGGTGCTCCCCAATGTTGAAGTGGTAAGAATGGCTCTCACCAGCAGTTCCAGAGGCAGTGAACAAACCTCCACTTTGTGGAGTGGGTGGAGACAGAAACAAAACATCTTTATTCCTAGCCATGCTGCTTAGCATTTTAGGAAGCAGTCCTGTACAGAAAAGTATTATATATACACAATAAAGACAGATTTAGAAAAAAAAAAAGACCTCTGAATGGGTCACAGTGTTGGGTAAATGTATGTAGACTTGGGAGAGATAGGAAAAAGAATATAGATGGTTATTAAAGGAAGTAAATACTTTTAAAAAATAAAGTGAAGTCTTTAAAGAAACAGAACAGTCAAGGATTAAAAATTTAAGCCACGTAGAGATGGAAAATACGCGGAGAGTCTGGATTATGTATATTATTGTATTTTCTTTGAATTTTTGACTGTGAATGAGTTAAGTTCAGAGAAACTTTTCATTGTACAGGCTACTAAGCTAAACCAACATATTTATTTTAAAGGTATCTTGACTTCAAAATTTGGGTCTAAGAATATGCTGCTTTTGTTTTCACAAAGGATGAGAACCTGTGGATTTCTTCCAGACTAATATGTTTCAATGGAACAAGACCCCATGAAAAGTCTTTGTAAACCCCCCAAATTACTTCACCCAACAAAAATCAGGAATCAGTTTGGAAAGAACTATGCCCAAATTCCCAATTATTATTTATGAATTTTGTTTTCATTTTGAGAGGGATATTCTATAGAGATGAATACTTTGCATTAGTGTGGATCTTGTCTATTGATCCAAATTTAAGGACAATTTTGTTATATGTATTTTTGCTCTTGGTTAAGGTATTGTGTTTATCAAGCCCATTTACAAATGTAATGTATAATTAAGAAATTCAGGTTAATAGATAGTCATCTATAACAGTCAAGCTTGTTGTCATGTTAGTTATATTTTCTAGATTGACAGGGATGTTTTTCAGATGGACAGGCATTCTTCAAACCTTTAAAATACTTACAGAATATGACATTTAAATGTTTTTAGGACTTAAGATTTTTCATGACAATGAGACTCATCTATCTGCTCCTGGCAGCACCCTTCTACTTCACGGGGATGATGGACATCAAAAAGGCTCCTTATAGAGTTTGTTAGCTATTTGGGCAAGAAAATGCTCTTTCCTGAACTACTTGACTGGACATGCAGAAATTTCCACAGAAAAAAATGACTACTGATATTGCTTAAAGAAGGTGAGATAGTGCTTCAGGGTTCCTGCTTCATGAAAGAGTCTGCCAGACATTCCTCAGAATACAGAAAAATGTCTCTGACAAACTGCCAATAGAGGTGAAACAGTCTTTCAAATTTCCTACTTCGTTGAAAAGTCTGCCAGATACTTTGAACTTGTAGGCTGAAGAACTTTGGATGACTGTCCAAATAGCAAGATGTTTCTATCAATTCTATGGTTTTGGAAGTGCTTATAATACACTTCCTGTTTACTTAGATAATATTATATTCTTCTGGAGTTTTTGATGAATTTGAAGAACAGATAGTTGTAGTTATACTTTTCCTTAGTTATGATAAAATATAGCTTAGATACAAAACTTTTGACCCACAAATATAGAATAAATGATAGAGTATTCAATGAGAATACTCTATCATTTTTCCTTAATTTCCCTAATGTAAATGAACTAAATATTGTAATTATAATTCTTGCTTGATAACTGTTTTGTTGTATGTAATCTTACTATGTTAAAGTTAAAAGCTTCCTTTTTATTTAGACAGAAAAGGGGAAGTGATGTGGGATGTCTTTCTATATATGTATTGCTTTTATTGGTTAATTAATGAAGCTGCTTTGGCCTCTAGCAAACCAAAATATAACCAGACTGAAAGTGATATATAGAGAGAGTAGATAAGAGACACCATGTAGCCACCAAAGGAGAAAGATGCCAGTCCACCGGATCCTTACCAGTAAACCACGAGCCTTGTGGTAAAATATAAAATACTAGGAATTGGTTAATTTAAGATATAAGAGCTAGCTAGTAATACACTTAAAATATTGACCAAACAGTATTGCAATTCATATAGTTTCTGCATAATTATTTTGGGTCTGGGTAGCAGAAAACAAACAAATGGTCTCTTACTACACATAAAGGCAAAAATTCAGATTTCTATTGACCTCTAAAAGATTTATCTTGAAATCCAGGCCCAGTAGGAGAAAAGGGTGAGTTTAAAGCTTTGGGGAAAAAGATCTAAGTTGACACTCTTTACAAAGCAGTGAGTTTTCTTGGTATCTTATTTAGGGTTGTATCATCAGAACATAGGTGGTATAGGGGAGTCATGAGGATATGCAGAATAGTGCATTATCTGTTTCACATTAATGAACAGATCCTGGGGAAAGCTGAAGAGTAGAACTAAAGGAGTCTAAACTCTAGTAGTAATGCTTTGAAATTTAGCATAGCCCTCTGCATTTTAAAACTCACGGCTAAGGGGTTCTTCCAAAATAGTATAGTTAAGAGTCAAACAATATTTTGAGTAAACTAGAGATAGTTTTCTTGCTCCTAAAGCATAAGGAAAATGTAAATTTCTCAAGGTTAAGTCAGGCTCTGGTAGTGCATGTCTTTAATCACAACACTGCAGAGGCAGAGGCAGGTGGATCTCTGTGAGTTTGAGCCCAGTTTTGTCTACAAGAGCTAGGTCCAGGATAGGATCCAAAGCAACAGAGAAACACCATCTTGAAAAACCAAAACAAACAAACAAACAAACAAAAAACTTCTCAAGGCTGGTAGGTCTCCTTATATTTTGCATATCAAAGATACATAAAGTATAAACAATAGACTACACTAAGATTGAATACAAATTAATCACATTCTTTGAGACCAAAAGATCTTATAAGATATTTTAGCATTAAGAACCATAAACATGGCTGTTATGGAAAGTCTTTGAAATAACTCATCAGTTTAGCCATGTCTCCATGATAACACAGGTGTCTGAATTATTGTATGTCCCAACATCTAACATGGACAGCATAAAACATTTAAAGAGAAACTCCATTCAAAGCAACCCTTTCTATGATCTGTAAGCTTATAATAAAAGAATTTCTTAAAGTCTTAGACTACAAAATTACTCTTTTACTTTTATCCCCATTCCCACCCTAGGAAAATAAAGAACACAGACCTTTTAGGTATGTTCAAGGTACTGAATGGCTGAGACAGACCTGAGATAAAGGAAGTGGGAAGTCACTCCACTTTCATTCTTACATCTTGATGTGAGCTGTGTGATTTTTCATATCAAGAAAGGAACGATTCTGCTGTGTCCCCCTTCTTGAAAGAATATGTAGTCACACAAAGACCGAAAATTTCATATATGCATCTATGTGACATTCAAATAAAACCTAGCCGGGCTACTGTCCAGTCATTTTGCTTACTTTGAAAGACACATGGCTGATACAGAGGCCATGGAGGGCTGCTGCTCATTGTCTTGCACCCACGGCTTTGATCAGCCTACTTGCTTATAGAACCCAGGACCACCAGCCCAGGGATGGCATCACCCACCCTGGGCTGGGCCCTCCCACATCACTCACTAATTAAGACAATGTCTTACAGCTGAATTTTATAAAGGCGTTTATAAACTTCCTTGATCCTAAGCACAAGGGAAAGCCAGCAAGTTCTTGAGTACTTTTTTAATCCCCACACTCTAAACACACACACACACACACACACACACACACACACACACACACACACCAAAATTTTTCTTCTGTCAATGTAGTCCGGAAACTAATGATTAAAGTTTACAAATCATACACCATTCCACATTGTAAATGGCTGTTAATGCAAACCATTCAAGCAAAACTCTACCTCTTGGCTTCTCTGCCACTGTAGAAGGACATTTGTTTCCTGATTAAGCTTTAGGAAGATTTCAACAGCTGTAACTCTGGGGAAACAAAAGAAAATCTTTATAACATAAGAAAGCAATATTTTTCTTGAAGATATATGCATATGCATTCGAGGTTTAGTAGAAATTAACCATTGTATGCTTTTTAACCCAAGATGCTTTTGTGGAATGCTGTAAAACTGGAAAGTCCCACAAACTCAAAATTGTAATCACTCAGCATTACAGTTTTGTGAATGCAATTTACTATTAAAGCAAAGCTGTTACTGTGTCTTAGAATTTCTATTGCTGAGACAAAACACAATGACCAAAAAAGCAAGTTGGTAAGGAAAGATTTTATTGGCATCATTCAAGGAAGGTAGGTCAGGAACTCAAGTGGAAGGAACCTGAAACCCAGAGCTGATACAGAGGCCATGGAGGGCTGCTGCTCATTGTCTTGCACCCACGGCTTTGATCAGCCTACTTGCTTATAGAACCCAGGACCACCAGCCCAGGGATGGCATCACCCACCCTGGGCTAGGCCCTCCCACATCACTCACTAATTAAGACAATGTCTTACAGCTGAACTTTATAAAGGCATTTTCGGAGTTGAGGGTCCATCCCTTCAGAAAACTCCAACTTGTGTCAAGTTGACATAAGTATAGGCAACACATGTTGTTAGTGAGCTTTTACTCTTCAACATTATTAGTTTATTTATGATTTTTATTTTTTGCAACAGGAAATATTTGTTCTTATATACTTTGTTACTTCATATGCATTACTTTTTCAAGGGTTTTAAAAATATTTCTTTCACATACTAACTTACTTGAGCTAAGAGTACAACTACTTTAAATACTCTACAAGATTCTATTCCTGGGTCCCTGGATATATAATAATAGTCTTCATTTTGTTTACAGGGAAGATATATCTAATTAAAAATATTTTACATTTCCTATCATACTAATTTAGTATATGTTAATAAACCCTAGACTCTCTTTTCTTCCTTCTTTCTTTTACTTTTGGTTTCCAGAGACAGATTGTCATGTCCTCCAACTCACTTTGAGGATTTGGATGACCTTGAACTACTGATTCTCCTGCCTCCACTTCCCAAATGCTGGGCTTAAAAGCAAACACCACAACATCCAGCAGTGCTCTAGTGAAAAGAAAAAATGACAAGTAAAACAAACAAACAAAAACTACAAAAGACTGTTATTTTCAAATTTCTTAGGCAACTTTTATAGGTCTTTTTGAGGTAGAAATTCCATTTTAAGTAAAACTTTTTCAGAACAAAGCAACAACTTTATTTCCATATGAAGAGGAGAAAAAGGTGAGAGCTTCAATTATTACCAAAAGAGAGGCCACCTCAATGGCAACCTACACAGCAACACTGAGCTATCAACTCTCATGAAAATGTCTGCAATCAACAAACAAATCAGAGGTGGAACTAGGCACAGCCTAGAGTACTAGATACTGCCAAGAATGTTCCACAATTAACACACATACTGCAAACAGAAAATGGAAGTTGTCAGCAGATTAAACATGCTCAAAGCCAGTAGCATAGTATCTCAGACATGCAACACAGAAAATAGTTTCTGGACTTAATAGGAAAATGAATCCAAGGCATACAACATGAAGACAGTATTAGAATAATTAATCTTCTAACTACTGATGGAGGAGTGTCTATGTGTTACTTTCATTATTAATAAAGAAAACTGCCTTGGCCCTTTAAGAGACATAAAATTAGGTAGGCGGAGTAGACAGAACAGAATTGTGGGAACAAGGAAGTAGAGTTGGGGAACCGCTTCAGGCAGTCTCCATAGTGAGTCTCCATGCTTCTCCTCTCCGAGATGGATGCAGGTTAAGATCTCTCCTGGTAAGCCACACCTCGTGGTGCTACACAGATTACTAAATATGGGTTAAAGGAAGATGTGAGAATTAGACAATAAGAGGCTGAAACTATGGGCCAGGCAGTGTTTTAAAAGAATACAGTTTCCGTGTAATTATTTTGGGTGTAAAGCTAGCCGGCGGCCGGGTGGCGGGACCCAGCCCCGCCGCTTCCTTCTACAAACTACAAATATAAGTCAATATCAAGAGATGAGGTCTCTTTTCGAGGTCAGAAAAGTGACAGGCTGCTTTTTCTAGTTACTTTGTGAAAGGCTGACATTTCCTCAAGCACAGTGTTTCTTTATGTGAACTTAGAATTCTGGTTTTTGTCTTCTATCCCTGTGTATATTATCACAGACTTATGCACAAAAAAGTAAAAGTCTTGAAAATATTCCACTTTTTATACTCTGTTATTATCAGTATTTCATCATGAAGTCTAAAGTTATTAAATTTATACACTAATTCCTAACATGTTAATACAGTATGTGTAATTATTCAGCCACCAAGAAGGCTGCACTTCCAGGTTCTAAAGGCAGGCACATGTGGATGGGCCCTCGGGAACAAAGCCCCCTCCCAGCCCACAGGCACGCATGCATGGTAAACTCCACATATGACTCAACTAAAACCCTTACGTGCAAGTGTGAGTCACCCATCTGCATCATCAGTGTGTGACGTAGTCACCTCAACCCCCTGTTCGCATGTGCTAGGGAGTTTTTAAAAGCTGGACGCTCCATTTCTCCCTCCCTCCCTCCCTACCTCCCTCCCTCCCCCGCCCTCTCTCTCTCTCTGCACACTGTTCCCCAGGCTAGTACACACACCCTCTAATAAACTCCTGAGTGGGTTTGTTTGTGTCTCGTGCTTTCTTCTCACACATGCCAGATAATTTCAGTATGCTCCCAGGCATTACTGCTAACAACGCTAAACACATCTCAAAAGGTTAAGACACTGGTGATTTTGTTATTCTTGAACAGCTTGTCCACAAGTACTGAAATATACATATATAAGTACTGAAATAAACATATATACTGTGAGATATACATATATATGTGTATGTATACATATATTGCACATACTAATTTTTCTTAGTAACTTCAAAAGAAAACTGTCAGTTTACACGGAGAAGGACAGAAGGCACAACTACAGATGTAGGCACAACTCTTAAATGACAGTTTTGCTTCTATTAAGTAGAAAACCATGGCAAGACTTGAAGATGGAAATGCATCACAAAAATAGGCAACTACAGCTGGAATCTACGCAGACTGTCAAATGCCATCTGGTGTTAACAGTGAGGGATGCATGAGCAGCTTTGGAAAAAGTACTCAACACTTGAAGTTTCAAGCTAAATTCCTGAAACGTCTGTAACAAATGAGTAGACCTTCCTTATGGTGACAGTCCCTGCCCATGGACTTATCCCACAAAGTTGCCCAAGGATAGGATAAAGGATGACATAGGTATCTGTGAGACTCTCAACCACCAACTACCTTCCACTGTCATCTGAATAAAAGTGTCAGTGACTGGGGCACTCTAAGGGAAAATTTTGGATTGTATTTTTGGTTCATTTTGACACAGGGTTTCACTGTCATCCAAACTGGCCTTGAACTTATGGCCAATCCTCCTGTCTCCTCTCCAAAATATTATGGCTACAGATTAGGCTACCAAACCCAGCAATTTAGAGTGTCTTTAGCAACTTATTTCTGCAGTTTTTAATCAATATTTGCTCTCAGTAGTGGGTTATTTATATTAAGCATTTTATGAAAAAGTTTTTATTTAATACAAATTGAAATGAGTTGTCAAATCTGACTAATCATTAGAATTCTCAGTGTTTCCTCATTTTGATCATTTCTATGACTCATATTCACAGTATCTGCAACACTGGAAAATCATTCCAGAAATTAGCTCCAATAGTATGTATTCCTATTTCATCCAGCAAGCTTAAAGCTCTCTCTCTCTCCTGACAACCACGGCAAACAGTGGTTTCCTCAAGTGTAAAAGTCTGTCATCCCATATAATAGACTGTGTTGATTTGAAAGCAAAGTCACATTTCCACTAGTTTTGTTAATACCTCCACCCAGATCCTTAATTTCCTTTAAATCTATGATGACCAGCAATAAGACCTACACATTTTATTGGACATGCTTTTTATTATTTAAAATTTTGTTCAGAACTAGAATTCCTTTTTCCAAAATTAAGGTGAACCAACAGCAGACTGGAAACTATTTCTGTGGCCCATTTTCTGAAAAGAAAGTTCAATTCCAACTGGGACAATTTATCTGAATTCCAGAATTTCAGTCTAACATATATTGGCCCCTTGAAAAAATAAACACCTAAATAAAAATTTGGGGTGAAGGAGAATTTACTCATGCTTTTATTAAAACTGCAACTACATAAGATAAACATTCTAAAAGAAATCTTTGCTTCTTTCTCTTAGAAGACAGGGTTTATATGCCAAGTGTTAATTTTTCCTTAAGTGTAGTATGTCCAAAGTCAAAGGCAAATTATACTATAGGGCCCATCACATTTCCCTAAGTAAAAAGCATATATGCCATTTTCCTTCCAGCCTTAGCCACATTGAAATCCAGTTTCACATAATATATTTGATTCACCAGAAAAAGAATGTAAAGGCATTATGTTACTGGATGTGGTGATTTGAATAAGCATTGTTCCCATAGACTTGTGTGTTTGAATGCTTATACTGTAGTTAATGACACTATTAGGAGATGTGTCTTTGTTGATGAAGGAATGGCCCTTTTGTAGGAAGTGTTTTACTGTAGGGGTAGTCTTTGAGGTCTCAGATGTTGAAGCTAGACCTAATGTGGCATTCATCTCTGCTGCATACTGATCAAGATGTAGAATTCTCAACAATTTCTCCAAGACTATGTTGACCTACATGATGCCATATTTCCTGCCATGATGATAATAGGCCAAAGCTCTGAAATTGTAACCCAAAATTAATAATGTTCCTTTATAAGAGTAGCCCTGGTCATGGTGTATCTTTTCACACCATAGAAACCCAAATTACAAGAGTAACTCAGTATTTTTATTTTCTGTTTTTGAGGTAGAAGCTCATCATGTGTCCCAAGCTAATCCTCAACTTCTGATTTTCCTGCTTTGGCCTCCCAAGCAATGAAGGTATGATTGATTAAAACATCACTATATCTAGCCTATTTTATATTACCATTATGAGGTAATAATCTATAGGTTCAGTTGGTCTGTCCTGAGAATAATAAAAAATGTAAAAGAAAACAGATAAAACCCAAGCATTTAAACCTATCAAGTTGCCCAAAGTCTTTTAAAACAAAATCTATCTTCTACAATCTGAAAATATATTTTTTTTTAAAAAAATGAGAGTTTACATAGGCAAAAAAAAGGAATCTGCACTGGTTTTCCTCACCTGAGTCTGAAACCAACCATGGTATTATGTCTTTCTCCCTTTATCATATCAGAGACTTGTTTTTGTTCATGCAGAGACATGTAACCTCTCAATATTCTTTTCCATAAAATTCTATTTAATATATGAAATTTAACACTCCAGTCTCAACTGTGCTTATATTAGTATTAAAAATAGAAGATATTTTAAAAAACAAAACAATAACAAGAAAAGCAACAACAAAATTTGAAGTTCCACACTTGGTATTTGGTTTTCTTGTTGAGGCTTTTAAGAAGGGAAGAATGCACAACTCACAACCTAAGCACCTCTTTCAAATTAAACATCTTTCTTACATTTGCAATTGGTGCCTTTCTAATTAGACAAACTGCAATAGCAGAGATGTTCCAGTTGGAGTCCTTCTTGAAGTCATCAGGACCACTACATCCTTATGGCTTCTCTGTGTTGAATCTGAGGTGGAGTAAAAGAAAAACAGTATTTCTATTCTGAACCATGTTTGCAACATGTATAAAGACACTCAGTTTTCAAAAGGGGAAGTGTGTAGATAAGGAACCAGGACAACCCAATGTGAAGACAGCAGAAAAATTCTTGTCAAGTCCTGAGTTCAAAATATTGAACTAAGTATAAAAGCACTTCAGGTCAAGGAAAAATTCATCCTGTATGATAAGGATCATCATATGCTCCAATATATGCACTCTGCCTTTAATGTACAGCCTTAAATCCACAACTTCACTCTTCTTTGTAGTGGACTGTATAGACATTAACGTGAACTTCAAAGTCTACTATGGAGCTGCAGTAATAAAAGTAGCTTGGTATTGGCAAAAATTGAATTGAAGATCCAAACATTAATCCACCCAACTATGAACATCTGATTTTAGACAAAGGAAAATAGAAAGTATCTTCAAGAAATGGTGCTAGCATAACTGGATATCAGCATGTAGATTGCAAACAGATCCATTATCTTTCACCATGTATGAAACTCAAGTACAAATGGATCAAAGATCTTGTCATAAAACAAATCACACTGAACCTCATATAAGAGAAAGTAGGAAATAGCCTTGAATGCATAGGCACAGGAAATTACTTTCTAAATACATCTCTTATAGAACAGATGCTGAGAGCAACAATTAATAAATGTGACCTTCAAAAGCTGTGAAGCTTCTGTAATGCAAAGGACACAGTCAACAAGACAAAAGGGAAGCCTACAGAATGGTAAAAGATCTTCACCATCCCTATACCTGACAGAGAACTAATCTCCAAAATATACAAAGAACTCAAGAAACTAGACATCAAAATAATAAATCATTCAATAAAAAATGGGGTATAGAACTATGCTGAGAACTCTCAATACAGCAAGCTCAAATCGCCAAAAGATATTCAATGAAATACTCAATTTCTTTAGCCATCAGAGAACTGAAAATCAAAACAACTCCAAGATACCATTTTACACCAGTCAGAATGACCAACATCAAAAACACTGATGAAAGCTTATGCTGGAGAAGATGAGAAGTAAAGAGAACACTCCTCCATTGCTGGTGGGAGTACAAAACTGTACAGCTGTTTTCAAAATCAGTATGCAAGTTTCTCTAAAAATTAGGAAGCAATCTACCTCAAGACCCAGGAACACCACTTTTGGTCATATACCCAAAGGATGAACAATCATATCACAAGGACATTTGCTCAAGTATATTCATAGCAGCATTGTTCATTAAAATCAGAACCTGGAAACAATCTAGATGTTCCTCAACTGAAGAATGAATAAGGAAAATATGGTACATTTAAACAATGGAGTATGACTCAGCAAAATAAGTAATAAAATAAAAGAATCTTAAAATTTGCAGGAAAATGGATGGAATTAGAAAAATCAATAATGTATGAGGTAACTCAGATCTAGAAACACAAATATAATTTATATTCTCTCATAAGCTGATAGTAGACGAAAAGGAAAGACAACCAACCTACAGTCCATAACCCCAGAGAGCCTAGACAGCAAAGACCCCAAGAAAGATATACATGGATTTACCTAGAAAGGAGAAAAAAAGATTTCAGATCTGAGTAAATTGGGAGAATGAGGGCAGGAGGAGGGTGAAAAGGGAGAAGTAAGGAAAGAGAGGGAGTGGGAAATGTGTATAGCTCAATAAAAAAAGAATTTCAGTTGCTGTAAGATTACCTTCCAGTTTCAAAATTGAGATTTTTCTCATATTATGATTATATGGAAAACAAATGATTGACAGATTTATTTATAAAAATGATATTGCAATTGTATAAGGATGGTAGTTTTGTGATTGGTGTGGATGGAAGTTTAAGAACATTCCTGCAGAGCAAATATAAAAAGTTGGCATCAATGTGAAATGTTGCAAATTCCATAAATCTTATCAGAACATCAGATGTTACTAGAATTTGGGCATCAGGTGATATTTAATATTCATTTGTAGTTTAGAGAAATGGAATTTTTTAATTGTTGGTTTTATGTATAATATTAGTGGTCATTGAAACTTTAACAAAAATGAGACAGAGAGAGAGAAAGGAGGAAGAGAAGCAGAAATGAAGTTGGAAAATGACTGATCCAATGAAAGGTAATGAGTACCATTAAAGAAAGTCTACAAACAATAACAGGGTAAGACTCAACATGCTTTGTCACTGTCCCTGGTGCCTCATTCCTAACTTCAGTCTTTCAAAAGACATAACTGACAGGTTCATAGTAATTGCATCACAATAGCAACAACAATAAAACCTATAGAAAATGATGCTATCCCATAAAAGATATTTATTTATGTTAACATAATTTTACAGATGCTTTAAAAGTAGATTTTACTATGTGAGTAAAACGGGTCAGGTAAAATTGGAGGGCACTCATCCTTGAAGCAGAACAGGAGTCAAGGTGATAAAGAAAGAATATTCTAGATGAAATTCTGAATATAAATTTAGGGTTAAGTGGATTATCAGTACTGACAAAAATTTAAGGAAATAGAGTTACAGAGAGCATAATAATTCAGGGATACAAGGAAGATGATGGGGTTAAGAAGATATCAGCAGAACAATGCATAACTCTCAGATTATAGATTTGAACTTTAAGTGCAAATGTGAGGCTTCACAATGTTTAACTAAGATGATCAGTTTATGATTTTAACAGGTGATCAGACTTCTCCTTTTGGAATATATTAGAAAGTGGCAAACGGGATATTCTCACATTCTGAAAGAATGAGAACTGAGGCCGAGATGATGGAATTTCACAAAAGTTCATAGATTTCTGACACACTTAAATAGAATTAAAATATTATTTTTGAATATGTATGGAAACACTGCAGTAATATATGTTGTTTAAAAGCTACAAATTTGGGGTTAAATTTTATACTGCCTAATATTCACAATAAACTTAATAAAACAGTAATGTTGTATGGCACAATGTTCCTTCTAGGATTTATATAAGGATAAATTGTATCTTAAATTTTAAGGTACAAAATCTTGAGTGCTTTAATTAATATAATAACTTAATTAAGTTCTTTATAATTTTACTAGGTATAATGACAATTTAGTCAATGATGTACTAAATTATAACACTGAAATGGGAATGTGTCTAGTTTGGATTGTTGTTGCTATAGGATAAATTATTTTATCTTTCACTTCCATGTCAAAATCGAAAATTGCAAATGCCATACAAACTTAATTCTTTTGTAAACCCCAAGGTCAGGTCTATCACAGCAACATACATGCTTTGGTACCAATTAATGTCTTAGTTTGATTTTCTGTTGCTGTAAGAAAACACCATTATCAAAGTCATCTTCAAAGGGGAAAGATTTATTTCATCCTATACTTCCATATCATAGTATACCATTGATGGAAGTTCAGCCAGGAACCTGAAGGCAGGAATTACTGACCTTACTGTCATGGTTCCTCATCTTGCTCATCCTACTTTTTTATTCAAGCCTAGACCCCATGCCCAAGAATGACTCCACTTTCAGAGGCCTGGGTACTCCCACTTTAACCATTAATCCCCTAAATGCCCTATAGAGTCATTTGCAGGCCAATCTGATGGAGATATTTCCTCAATTGATGTATACCCGTTCAAGATGATTACAGCTTTTTAATATTAGGGTCTGTGAGAGGAGTCTAAAGACAAAGGGCTACCTTGCCTGTCCCTTATTAATCTGTATTCATTAGTCCAATACCACCAATTGCCATACCTCCTTCATATTTCAGAAGAGTTGGGTCTTGTATTTGAATTATCTTTAGAAAAAACATAGTTTCTAGGGAGGCCTTGCCTAAATCTCTTTTAAGGTTACCTTGTTTTTCATGAGTAAAACAGCTGACACTTTTATTTTTCTTAATTATTTTTAGAAATTACTTCTATCAAAGCAATGTCATAAGTGTAAGATTCTATATGAGCTATATTTCTAATCCATTCATCTATGGATGCTGATATTGCATTTAAAAACCTAATCAAGATTTTGCATTCTGATTGAGCATTTTCAAAAGTCAAAGATTCAAATAATATTTGTCTAATTCCTAGATCTGATATTATTCCATTTACACCTGACATCAATCTTTACAAAAGAAAATCAGTGAAAGCTTCTTTTGGGCCTTCTATAATTTTAAAGATTGAGACCTCTTTCCTGATTCTTCACACTTCTCCCAAGTATTTAGAACTTCTAGATAACATAGAGATAAAGTATGATGATCAGATCTACACTTTCTTTGCAAATTAGCATAGTGGCCTTCATCAAAAGGCTAATCTTGGGAAATTTCAATACTTCTAGTCTCCCATGACTGTTCTATAAGCCTGACTTCTTCTCACTACTATTTTTCCAACTGTAACCAAGGAACCACTCCCATTATTGCTGTAGCTAAATCTTTCCAGTGTTGTGGAAGAATTCTGATTTGAGTTGCCTGTGAATTTAGCACCTTCTTCACATGGGTGAATACATACCATATGAAAAGACTGCTTTCTAAGATCTCTTCAAATCTAATATTTCTTTAGGATTCCAATTAGTTTCTGCATAGTTTGGGGCATATCAATCATCTGACTTTTATTGAATGAATTGAATGAATTAATTCTTTCTAATAACATTGGGCTGCTCCTGTTTGGTTTCATAATGCAATGGTTTGTTAGGTCCTTCTCTAAATTCCTCTTTCTGCATGTGAATATTTTTTCTTATTTTGCTTAGTAGTTATTTGTAAGGATTGTATGTTATCAGTCAAAATTTTCTTGTTTTCATTAGTAAGTCTTTCTAAATCATATCTTATCAGCAGTAAGTCTTTCTAAAGCTTGTATCTTATAAATAGTTAGTCCTTATAAGGCCTGTTTTATATCAAGAGGAAGTCTTTCTAAGGGTTGTACTCACCAAAAGGTAGTATTTCTAAGGCTTGCATTTTGTCAAATTTTCATATTTGGCACAGTTATCAAACAATTTTAAGGATAAAATATGAATTACAAAATTAATAGCAATTACAATTGGCATTATGTCAATCCAGCTAAGAGATTTATCCCCTCATTTATTTTTTGCATTTGCAAACCATCTAAATTAGTGCTAAATAAAGTCCTAACTACCAGCATTGTGAAATTTCTGATTCTTTACCTAGGAAATACTTTTCTTGATAATATTATTTAACTCTCTTGTAAGGTTTTCACAGATATATCATTAAATCTGCTAATTCCTGGTTTGTACTCAATGACAGCACCATTCACAGAGTCCTCTAGTCTTTCCTACAATTTCTAAGCATGAGTCCATTCTCTGGAGTCTCAGGAGCAACTGACTCCTCACTCCTCACTGAGAGGCCCAGGCAGTGATTGCAGTAATGACTTCTCTGTCTGTGTGGTCATGTCACTGGTTGGGTTCCAAATGTAATTTTTCTGCCAGTTTAGCACATGCAAATGAATCTACGGGTACCTTAATTACTGTCTTCAAATCAGCAACCCCAAGTCATTGCGCTGCTAGCCACTTAGGCTGTTGACTGAAGGGTTTTCTGGTCCCATGAATCCGGCTCTGCTGGAGCCCTAATAAGTAGTTTCAAAATAATTCTCTCTCATTGTGTTTATCATCAGAGACTTGAAAGCCAGATATGAGGATGAAAATCTGCTAGATCAGAGAAGTCAAGAAACAGCCAACTGACCTTATTTTTTGGCCAGAGACACAACAAGAGAAGTGTCTCTTCCTCATACTGAGAAACTATAAATCATGCTTAAGTGTATTTCCTCCATTTTTCCTCTACCTTTTCTCTATCCAAATCTCTAGCTTCTCTACGGCTAATTCCTGTCAACTAGTCCCTGGCTGCACTCTTTTATTCAAGTTTTTACTTTATCAATAGTCTTGGAAGTGTCAGAGTGGGATCAAAATATCCCACAAAAATGTATACATCCAAGTCTGAGTGGAAAAGTAACAAAATATATAGATATAATCTTATGATTTATTCTATTCAAAAAACTATACTCTAGATGGTTTGACTTCAAGGATTCTTGAGTAGAAGTTTTATGAATATATTGCTCAATTAAAAAATAAAATGTTTCCCAGCACTCGGGAGGCAGAGGCAGGCGGATCTCTGTGAGTTCGAGGCCAGCCTGGTCTACAAGAGCTAGTTCCAGGACAGGCTCTAAAAAAAAAAGCTACAGAGAAACCCTGTCTCGAAAAACCAAAAAAAAAAAAAAAAAAAAAAAAAAAAAAAAAAAAAAAAAAAAATAAAATGTTTTAATTAAATAAAGTGATATTGATCTCTTTATTCTAAACATCAGCAATTTTTATTACTTATAAACTCACACACAAACAAACAAATAAACAAAACCAAGAAACAACCAACAAAAGCTCCTACTGATGACAAATAATATTTAGGGGCACATTAACAGGACTTAATTCACTTTTCTTTCTCAAGTTCAGTGGCATGGTTACATACCAGTAGCTTTGCAACCATAATAGCTTTAAAAACCTTCAGTGTTGAAGTTAACATTGTAGCTACATTGAAAGTCCTGTCCCCAGAGCAATGTCACAATTTTACCAGTCTTCAATATATCTGGGAAAATATTTTCACAGAGCTTTCATCCTTTGACCTTATATGGAGCTCACTTAATCAAGAAATATGAAGCTGAAGGGCTTAGAAGAGAAATTTATGAAATATTTATCTAGGTTAGTGGAAGTTAATGGTCTGAGGGAATATAATAGGACTGGTGCACAGGATCACTGGCTCAATTTATATCAGGAGTCAGAAATTTAAACTGATTAACAAAAACCAGTTAATGTGCGTACATGTCTTTATTCTAAGTCATGTAAATATATTTAGAAACAAGCTTAAAAGAGAAGAATTAATCAAAATGTGATTTACTTAAGTTTGGGGAAGAAGTAAAAATAAAAGGAAAGCTATTATATTTTCTCTTGGGATGCTAATAATGACAGACCATGGCATTTAAAATGTGTTATATATCTGTGACCTTGTTGATACATTAATTATTCAACAGCTCATAAAACCTTCCCTGAACTATTGTCCAGAAATGTGACTCTTTGAAATTCCTGGAGGCCCTAAATTACATTTTTTTCAAAAAGAATTATAGCTACAAATTCCAAATTTATCACCCATTGAATTACACATTCATTTACTCATGTAAGTAAAAATTTTTGGGTAAAAAATTTTAATCTGTTTGGCAAAATATCTTCCTTAAAAGGTTCAAGATCTTTATTACATGTGGTTAGATAGAAGACAGTATGGTGAATAAGAGGTGTTTGGAATAACTGCAGTACTGAAACCTATCAGATATTTTTATTCTTGCATGCTGAATGAAGAAAACAAAGCATCTGTATAACAAATGCATAATGAGAGTTTCAAAAAAGAAGACAAAGGTCATTTAGGAAATATTAGTTGGACAATATTGACTCTCCAAAAATATGAAAATAAATATAAAAATTTTGTCCTCCTTGTTGTGGTTTTACTATGCATGATTTAAAAAATTCTAAATCATAAAAGCAGAATCCCATGTATATGAGCTGATTAGCTAAAAAATATGAAAATGAAAGATGTTTTGTCTTGGTCACTGTTCTGTTGTTTTGATAAAGCACCATGTCCAAGGTAACACAAATAAAGCATTTAATGCAGGGGGGCAGTGTTTACACTTTCCGAGAGTTATTTTATGACCTTTGTGAGAGGGCATGGAGTCAAACAAACAGACATTATGTTGGATCAATAACTAAAAGCTCACTTTTGATCCATAAATTACATTCACAAATGGACCTAGACTGGGTTTGACTTGGACTTTTGAAACCTCAATGCCCACCCCCAATGACACATATCATCAAAAAGGCCACTTCATCTCCAACAAGAACACAACTCTTAGTCCTTCCAAAACAGTTCCAATAGCTGAGGACCAATCATAAAAAACAGATGAGACTACAGGTACCACTCTCATTCAAACCAACACACACCTATAGAACATTATCTGATCATGAAGCAGCTATGGAGGTTTTACAAAGTATTAGCCATTTTAAGATATGTCCCAAATGCAGAGTTAATAAACTGAGAAGTAAACTGTCTTCCATGGAAAGAAGAGTTGCATGCAAAATTAATTACAGAAAATATAACATTCTTGACTCCAGATGCTCCCCTAATTTTGATACTAAATAAAACTATAGGGAGTACTTTATAAGAAACAAAAACAAAGCTATGTTGCTTATGCCTTACAATGACTCCTCTAGATAATGCTATTATTTTAAATACCTTACTTATAATGAAGAAATTGTATATCTAAATTCACTGATTTACTTACAGTTTATTGCTAATAAGCTTGAGTATATGTGGTTGTGTGTGCTTGTGTGCATGTGCACATGTACTTGCATGGGAGTACCTTGCATGGACGAGGTTGGTGTCAAGAGTCTTTTGAAGTTACTTGTTCTCTAGCATAATAATTAAGATTGCTTATCTCATATTTGCCAATATAGCTCTATAAAAGGTTCCATTGTAGTTGTTTTGTTGTAGACAAATTTTATAACCAATTTGTGTTGCCATTAAAAAAGATTGTTTATTCCATTGGTCGACTTCTCTATTTTTATGCCAATACCAAGCTGTTTTCAATACTGTAGCTCTGCAATAGAGTTTGAAGTCAGGGATGGTAATGCCTCCAGAAGTTCCTTTATTGTATAAGATTGTTTTGGCTATCCTGGGTTTCTTGTTCTTCCATATAAAGTTGATTATTTTCCTCTCAAGATCTGTGAAGAATTTTGATGGAATCTTTAAGGGGATTGCATTAAATCTATGGATTGCCTTTGGTAGTATTGCCATTTTTACTATGTTGATCCTCCCAATCCAAGAGCAAGGGAGATCCTTCCATTTTCTGGTATCCTCTTCAATTTCTTTCTTCAAAGACTTAAAGTTCTTGTCAAATAGGTCTTTCACTTCCTTGGTTAGAGTTACCCCAAGATATTTTATGCTATTTGTGGCTATCGTGAAAGGTGACGCTTCTCTGATTTCTTTCTCTGCTTCCTTATCCTTTGTATATAGGAGGGCAACTGATTTTTTGGACTTGATCTTGTATCCTGCCACTATACTAAAGGAGTTTATCAGCTGTAGGAGTTCTTTGGTGGAGTTTTTCAGGTCGCTTATGTACACTATCATATCATCTGCAAATAACAAAAGTTTAACTTCTTCCTTTCCAATTCGCATCCCCTTGATCCCCTTGTGTTGTCTTATTGCTATTGCTAGAACTTCAAGCACTATATTGAAGAGATAAGGAGAGAGTAGACAGCCTTGTTGTGTTCCTGAATTTAGTGGGATGGCCTTGAGTTTCTCTCCATTTAATTTGATATTAGCTGTCGGCTTGCTGTAAATAGCCTTTATTATATTTAGGAATGACCCTTGTATCCCTAATCTCTCCAAGACCTTTATCATAAAGGGGTGCTAAATTTTGTCAAATGCTTTTTCTGCATCTAATGAGATGATCATATGGTTTTTATCCTTCAGTTTATTTATATGATGGATTACATTGATAGATTTTCGTATGTTGAACCAGCCCTGCATCTCTGGGATGAAGCCTACTAGATCATAGTGGATAATTTTTCTAATGTGTTCTTGGATTCTGTTTGCCAGTATTTTATTGAGAATTTTTGCACCGATGTTCATGAGTGAGAAAAAAAAAAGATTGTTTATAGGGAAATCAGAAAAAATATCCTAATATAAATAATATATGCAATAATAGTTAATCATGACATCTACTGAGTCTCATATTGTATACTGATTGGGGCTTTTATTTAAAAAGAGAGATGAAAAAATCATTTAGTAAATTAATATAAATATTAAGATTTTTCATATGTTCCTCACTGTGATTGATAGTACTTCTTCTGTGAAAATTAAGAATATTTAAATAAGAATAAATTGTCATAAATCTGGTTTAACCCTAAAGTTTTTAAAAATATATCATAATTTTTCACAATTCCTAAAATAATAATTTTTTAACTAGATAGAATTAACATAATATATGATTGGAATATACTTAAGTCTTCATTACTTAAAGGTTAAGAAATAATCTCAATAGAATTATCAGACAGAGGAATTAACAGAGATGAGTGCAGTCTATTATGATGAGTGAATGAGTGATCTTTTAATTAAGTATAGCTAGGAATCTTTTATTATCTAAAAACTCATTTGTTGAAAGTCCTTCAAATAAATTGACATTTTCACATAATAAAATTTTTACAACATTGATCCCTTGGGAATATTTTGAAAAACTTTCAGTAGTACCTCACAGAGAAAAGTTAAATCAATCTTTTATTGTATATAATAACACAGTAAATGTTATTTTTATACTTCCTTGGATTTTTTAATTTATGTGGTGCTCAAGATAAACATACATGAGCAAAATTTATAATAATTTCCATTGCGCAATAAATCCTTCCATACTTCCTGTCATCACATACAATTTTATTTTATAAACAGAGCAGGCTTATTGCTAATCAATATGACTAAATACAAAAATATGTTCTTGAGAAATTAGCAGTGTTTACACTTTTAGTATTCACTCTTTCGTCACTTATGGTTGTTGGCAGAATTGACTTGCTAGTGGATTAATTTTCCTATGGCATTTTGACAATATTGTGCACTAGAGAAGGGTAAATTATATGTTGACAGAGGCTACTGTCCCACCTGCTCCCACAGCCATTCAGTCCCAATGAAACACACAGAGGTCTACATTAATTAGAAACTAGATGGCATAGAAGCTCAAACATTCTTATTAATTAATTCTTACATCTTATGTTAACCCATAATTCTTGTCTGTCTTAGCACCGTGGCTTCATACCTTTATCAGTAAGTCATTCTCACCTTGCTTACTCTTGGTTTGGGTGATGAATGAGAATGAGCCTTTCCTCTTCCCAGAATTCTCACCTATTCATTGTCCTATCTATACTTTCTGCCAATCACTCTGCCTATACTTCCTGCCTGGCTACTGGCCAACCAGCATTTTATTGAAACAATACAGGTGACAAATCTTTACAAGATACAAGATCATTGTCCCACAGCACTCCCCCCCTTTTTTTTTCAAAACAAAACTTTCAGTTTAATCACTTTTGTTTAGCTTTCTTCCTTACCATTTTCCACAACAACTTGTAATCAATACTCTAAACAAAGATAAAAATCCATAATCCATTTTTTGAGAATGTGGGTGTAGTTTTGTAGGATACTTCCTACTGACTGGGGGCATTGATAATATTGTAGGGACTTAAAGAAAATTTAGGATTATGATCAAATCCTGCCTGGAATAGTCTGTGAGACTTGATCAACTTAGCCAGCAGTCTTGAGGCTATTCTGAATGTAGAACTCAGAGGAAACTCCACTAGAGGACCTGTAAAATGTTAGATCAATTGGACCATCTGCTCCTATGGGAGATTTTTCAGGGCGTCCTCCTTGATGAAACCTTATTTCTCTTAAACCAGAATGAATCCACAGTCTCTCATTTCTTGCAGAAACAAAGGCAAAATCTCTTCTCCAAAGTAGCATATCTTTTGACTTAAATTTTGAAGTCAAGGCATTATCAAAATGTATTTGCTGGATTAATCCAGTAGCATTTATAATCAAATATATTTTGGCAACTGTTACTTTTTCCACAGACATCAAACAATTCAAAAACAACACAATGACATACCGTATCCAGATTTTCTGTGTATTTTCATCTTTACATGGCTTTATTTTAAATTATATTTCTATTATTTTATTTTTAATTTTTGGTTTTTTGAGACAGGGTTTCTGTGTATATCTTTGGCTGTCTTAGAACTCACTTAGACTGTACTTCAGTTCACAGAGATCCACCTGCCTCTGTATCCCAAATCCTGGGATTAAAGGTGTGTGCCACCACACCTCACTACTCTCTCTTTTTTTAAAAAGGAATTTATCCTTCTTTTCTCTTCCAAGTATACATATATTTTTAAACACACTACAAATCATTTAGAGTTTTTTTCATCTGAATCTATCTTTATTGTACATCTCTCTTTTTCTGACCACATGAGTCTTTAATTTGCTAAGTGATATGACTAGGATTAAAGCTGTGCCTTTGATAGCTGGATCTACCCAATTCCTTAGCTTTCTATGAATCTAGTTTCATGGTGGAGGTACTGGCAGGAGCCATGTTTATTGCCACAACTCTGTGGAGTTCAAGGTCCTTGCCACCACCAAGGAGCACACTGTCAGCTATTCGTAAACACCTTTTTAGTGTCGGGGGAGGGGCCTCTTAAAAGAGCTGCAAAGATTTTGCAGCTAAAGCTGTGTCAAGAAGCCTCTCTTAAATGTGACACACTTGACTCTAGCAAACAGAGCCCACTTGAGAAAATGCTGCTACCAAGAAACTGTGGTTACCTCTGTTCTTTTGTGTCTAGAATTACTTCCCAAGTGGTCGCAGGTTTTATATGGTTGTAGTTTTATATGTTGGCACCATTTGTAGGCAGAGGCTTGTGTCCATTCCTAGCTTCACAGACCCCTGTAAAATTTCACACAAAACTATATGATTTAAATGACTGGCCAATAGCTTAAGCATATTTTTAGCTAGCTCTTATATCCTGAATTAACCCATCTCCATTAATCTGTTTATCAACACATGGTTGTGGCTTACCAGGTAAAGTTCCACCCAGCATCCTGTGCCTGTCTCCAGTGGGGCTACACGGATTCTCCTTGACTCCTCCTTCTTCCTTCCAGCTTGCAGTTCAGTCTTTCCAGCCTATTTCTGTCCTTCCCTATCACTGGCCAAAGCAGCTTCTTTATTCATTTATCAACAAATAAACACAACACAAACACAGAAGGACTTCTCACACCATTTCCCATTTTCTGTTTAAAATAAAAAAAGGAAGGTTTTAAAACTTACATATTGAATGCAGTTATCAAGCAAGATTTATAGCTACAATATCTATATCTACTTTATCTTTTATCATAACTAAGGGATGCTATAACTATATCTATTCTTCAACTTCATTAAAAATCTCAGAAAGATATAATATTTCCTAAATAAACAGGAAGTGAATTGTAAGCAACTTCCAAAACTATAGAATTGACAGAGATATCTTGCTGTTTGGATAGTCAGCCAAAGTTCTCCTGTAATGTTGGGGCATCCAGTCTTCAGCCTATAGGCCCATAACATCCAGCAGACTTTTCCATGAAGCAGAAAATTTTAAAGACAGTTCTACTTATATTGGCAGTTTGTTAATTACTTTCCTCTGTGTCCTGCAGAATGTCTGGCAGACTCTTTCATAAAGTAAAAACACTCAAGGACCATCTTTTCTTTATGCATGTTCAACAGTTATTTTTCTGTGGGTCCCACATGTTATACATCATAACATCAAGCAGCCCAGGCAAGAGCAGTTTCTTGTCCAAATAGCTAGCAAACTCCATAAGGAGACTCTTTGATGTCCATCTTCTTCTTTAAGTAATTGGTGCTACCAGGAGCAGATGTGTCTCACTGACATGAAAATCCCTAAGTTATCAAAATATTTTAAATGCCATATTTCATAAGTCTTCAAAAGCTTTGAAAATTATGCAACTAAAATATATCTAGAAAACCTAACTAACATGACTACAAGCCTGACTACTATAGATGACTAGATGTTCTACTACTACGTCTACAACTACTGTTGACTACTATAAATGACTAGAGTTCTATTCAGCACTAAAAATCAGTGACATCTTGAACTTTACATGCAAATGGATGGAAATAGAAAACACTTTACTGAGTAAGATATCCCAGACCCCAAAAGATGAATATGGTATGTACTCACTCATAAGTGGGTTCTAGCCATAAACAAAGGATATTGAGCCTATAATTCAGGATCCTAGAGAAGCTAAATAAGAAGGTGAACCCAAAGGAAAACATACATTTATTCTCCTGGATATTGGAAGTAGACAAGATCGCTGGGTAGAAGTGGGGAGCACGGGGGTTAGTGGAAGGGGAGAGGGGGAGAGAGAAGGGAGAAGAGGAGGATTGGAGAGAGGTTGGAAGAATGGGATGGTTGAGATAGAGGAAGAGTGGGAGTAGGGAAGAAGTTATCTTAATTAAGGGAGTCATTTTAGGGCTGACAAGAGTCTTGGCTCTAGAGTTGTTCCCAGGTGTCCAAGGAGATGTCGTCAGCAAGATCCTTGGGCAGTAGAGGAGAGGGTGCCTGAACTGGCCTTATTCCATAGCCATACTGATGAATATCTTGCATATCACCATAGAACCTTCATCAGGCAATGGATGGAGAGAGAGACAGAGAACCACATTGGAGCACTGGACTGGGTTCCCAAGGTCCAGATGAAGAGCAGAAGGAGGGAGAACATGAATAAGGAAGTCAGGAACTCGAGGGGTGTGTCCACCCACGGAGATGGTGCTCCTGATCTACTGAGAGCTCACCAAGGCTCGCTGGACTGGGACTGAATAAGCATGTGATCAAAACAGAATCTCTGAATGTGGCTGACAATGAGGGCTGGCTGAGAAGCCAATGATAATGGCACTGGGTTTTGATTCTACAGCATGTACTGGCTTTTTGGGAGCCAAGTCTGTTTGGATGCACACCTTCTTAGACCTGGATGGAGGAGGGAGGGCCTTGGACTTCCCTCAGGGCAGAGCACCCTGACTTCTCTTAGGACTGGAGAGGGAGAGGGAGAGAGAGGGAGAGAATGGGAGGGAAATGGGAGGAGGTGGAAATTTTTAAAAAATAAACATATTTTTAAAAAACCTAACTAGAATCCGGACATTTCTGGAACCCTCTCCTCAGCTGCCCAAGGAACTAGCTGGGGGCGTCTTCCTGGACACCTGGGAACCCCTCTAGAGTCAAGTCTCTGCCAACCCTAGAATGGCTCCCTTAATTAAGATATATAATTCCTTGTTCCCATATCCACCCTTCCTATATCCCAACCATCCTTTTCCCCCAAGCTCTTCCCATCCTGCACTTCACACTTTTCTCTCCCCATTCCCCCTTCCCCCCATCCCACCCCACCCCCAAGTTCCCATTTTTTGTCTGGCAATCTTGTCTACTTCCAATATCCAGGAGGATAACTATATGTTTTTCTTTGGATTCACCTTCTTATTTAGCTTCTCTAGGATTTTTTATGAATTATAGGCTTGATGCTCTTAATTTATGGCTAGAAACAGATCCTATTGCCATACTCATGAATATCTTGCATAACACCATAGAACCTTCACCTGGCATTGGATGGAGAAAATGACAGAGCCCCACATAGGAGCACCGGATTGAGCTCCCAAGGTCCTGATGAGGAGCAAAAGGAGGGAGATCATGAGCAAGGAAGTCAGGACCGTGAGGAGTGCGTTTACCCATTGAGACTGTGGGACAGATCTAACGAGAGACCACCAAGTCCAGTCAGAATGGGACTGATGGAACAGGGGACCCAACCGGATTCTCTGAATGTGGCTGACGGTGGAGGAAGACTGAGAAAACAAGGACAACGGTGATGAGCTTGAACTCTACAGCATGCACCGGCTCACTGTGAGCCTTGTCAGTTTGGTTGCTCACCTTCCTGGACTTAGGGGGAGTTGGGAGGACCTTGGACTTAACATAGTGAAGGGAACCCTGATGGCTCTTTGGCTTGGAGAGAGAGGGAGTGGGGGTATGGGTGGAAGGGAGGGAAGGGAAGGGGGAGGAGGAGGGGAGGAGATGGAAATTTTTTATAAAAAAAACCTAACTAGCATGACTACAAGCTTGACTACTATAGATGACTATCGATTAACTGTATTTTGTAATTATACATTCCATTTTGGGGGGTTTTGAGACATTACATTTTAAATGAGTTGCACAAATACAATACCTTAGTCAAGAGCATATATATATATATATATAATTTATATAAATATAAATATTGATCTAAATCTAAAATTTATATCAATAGACCAAGAGCCATACCAGTGGAAATTTCTATAGCATTTCCCTCTTTAAATTTAAATAAACATTTATAAACAATAATTTTGGGAATTTGGGCACAGTTCCCTCCAAACTGCTTCCTGCTTTTTGTTGGGAAATGTAATTTTTTGGGCAATTCATGGAAACCTTTTGGGGGATTGATGTGGGAGGGTCTTCTGTTTGAGTTGATTTCATTGGTTAATAGAGAAACTGCCTGGCTCATTTGATAGGCCGGCCCTTAGGTGGGTGGAGTAGACAGAACAGAATGCTGGGAAGTTAGATGCCATGCCTCACCTTTCTGGGGCAGATTCCATGCCTCTCCTTTCTGAGCGATGTAGAAAGAAGCGGCGGTTTGTGTCCCGCCACCCGGCTAGCTTTACCCAAAATAATTACACGGAAACTGTATTCTTTTAAAACACTGCCTGGCCCATTATCTGTAGCCTCTTATTGGTTAATTCTCACATCTTCCTTTAACCCATATTTAGTAATCCATGTAGCACCATGAGGTGTGGCTTACCAGGAGAGATCTTAACCTGTGTCCATCTCAGAGAGGAGAATCATGGTGACTGCATATGGTGACTGCCTGAAGCGTCTCCCCAACTCTACTTCCTTGTTCCCACAATTCTGTTCTGTCTACTCCGCCTACCTAATTTTCTGTCTCTTAAAGGGCCAAGGCAGTATCTTTATTAATAATGAAAGTAACACATAGACACTCCTCCATCAGAGCGAGACACGATGAAGCTCTGGCCCAAGATGGACTTACGCTAGAATCTTCCCGGTAAGGCACCACTTCGTGGTGCTACACAGATTATTAGATATGGGTTAGTCAAGATGCGAGTAAGAGGCTGAGACTAATGGGCCAGGCAGTGTTTAAATGAATACAATTTGCCTGTTCTACAAGAGCTAGTTCCAGGACAGGCTCCAAAGCTACAGAGAAACCCTGTCTCGAAAAACCAAAAAAAAAAAAAAAAAAAAAAAAAAAAAAAAAAAAAAAAAAAAAAAAAAAAAATGAATACAATTTGTGTGTTGTTATTTCGGGGCATAAGCTAGCCAGGCAGCCAAGAGCTGGGCAGTGGGAACACAGCCCACTGTTCATCACTACAGGGGATCTTGATTTATTTAATCACATTAGTGTGGAAGGATTTCACAGGTTCTCATCTTCTGTGGAAACAAAAGAACTTCTTTTCCAAAACAACAAATCTTAGACACAAATTCTGAAGTCATGATACCTTTAAAATATAAATGCTGGTTTAGCTAAGCAGCCCATAAAATAAGTGTCTCTCTGTACTTAGCTCCTTCACAGTAAGAAAATTAAAAAAATAATATCCATTTCCATTTGCAGAGAGAAGTTTCTGTACCACCTAGACTAGTAGTCATTTAGTTTCAAGGAAAGCCACAGAAGTCTACATTAATTATAAACTGCTTGGCCTATAAGCTCAGGCTCTCTTATTAATTAATTCTTAAATCTTACATTAACTTATAATTCTTGCCTGACTTTACCACATGGCTTAGTACCTTCATCAGTGAGGCATTATCATCTTGCTTTCTCTTGTCTGGGTGATGACTGTAGAAAGAGCCTTTCTACTTCACAGAATTCTCATGTTCTTGTCACCTCACCTATACTTCCTGCTCATTGTTCTGCCTACACTTCCTGCCTGGCTACTGGCCAATCACCATTTTATTAAAATAATGCAAGTGACAAATCTTTACAAGGGTACAAGACCATTGTCCTACAGCAATTATGATCTTGTATTTAGCAATAGAAAGAATAGATAAAAGGTCCATAAAATAGTTGAAAGATTTGTAAGTACTTTGATTAATGTTAGGATGTAAAATATTCCTATCAAGTTCTATACCAATATTAATTATTACAATAACTCTTCCTATAGGCTATTCAAATAACCTTTGTTTTCATTAGTAATATATGTAATTATCATTGTTCATTTCTCACTGATTCCCCTATTCTTTCCACATATAAAATTATGTGTGTGCCTTTTTGAAATTTTTTCTTTTATTCTTTTGCTAGTTAAGATAGTTCATAAAATAAGCACATCATTTCTATGTCATTTAAAACAACTATTTTCTTGCCTGCCTTGTTTTGTTATTTTGGACATGATATAAGTATGAATTTGTTTGTTTGTTTGTTTGTTTACTTGTTTGTTTGCAGTTTTTGTTGAGACAGTGTTTCTCTGTGTAACAACCGTATCTATCCTGGAACTAACTTGGTAGCCCAGGCTAACCTCTAAATCAGAGATCTGCCTTCCTCTGTCTCCCAGAGGCTGGGAATAAGGATATATGCCACCACCACCCAACATTAAACATATTTTATCAAATAAAAAAACCATACTGCTTATGATGTTAGGAAGACATTTGTATAGGAGGGTCAAATACAGTCCAAGATTATCATTTATTATTTGGATTTTGAATCATATTTTTTTAATTTTGTGACTTGTTATAGAATAAAATTAGAAAACTGAGTTCATTACTACTAGAGAAGTTGGATAATGATAAAACACTGTGCTATCACAAATATTTTATAGTTATTCCTAATTACTTAAAATAATATTTATTATAATTAGAAATATTTATATAGTAACAAATGTAGATTGATTACATTTTATGAAAATTTTATTTTTCTTATTAAATTATATAACAGTTTTTATAATTTTAAAACTAAATGATTAACATTTACACATGTTGTTATTAACATATTATGTTCTCTAAAACCTGAATACGGTCAGATTTAAGGCTTACAACTGTAAATTCAATAACAGTAGACTCAGTTGACAGTTGGTCTGGGCACATTTGGGCACATTGTGATTTCCAAACTGACCTCTAATTTAGACTGAAACACACACACAATACATACACACATACACACACAGCATATACACCATGCTCATACATATTGCAAACACTATACACAATTGTACATACAGAGATACAACAAGCATAATGTAATAAGTTAAGACATATCACTGAACCTAAAAGTTCAGTATGTATATTGTACTCCAGTGATAACAATTTAAAAATTTAGTGATTCTGCAAAACCAAGCCAAACCACATCATTTTCTCACCACCTAGTTCTACAACTGCAGCTCTTGAATTGCCTTTCTCTTGTGAGCCTCAAAGAAAGTTGCTCTTCTACAACATTCTCACACCCCTAGAACCAGCCCTGGATATGCAGTTCCTACATTCATTCACTGGAAGTTTCCATCCCAGCTCCAGCCCTGCCTGTGCCAACTTCACATTCCCAGACCTTACAGAGAACATGCAATCAGTTCACCATCTTTGCCTAGTGAACTCACAAAAACTAACCCTGATATCAATAGTGCTTTTTGCAACTTAGATCAGTTTGAAGATCTCTATTATCACAGGTAAGTTAGAATCTGGTAGCAAACATATAACTAATGAAAGAAATGCACATATCCAAGTCAAATCACAAAAGTACAAACAACTTGAAATAGCAAGATAAAATGCCCTCCCTTAAACCTACTATTTCCAAAGAAATTTTCTTCAATGAGAATCACCAAGATCAACCTCAGGAGAGAGAATTTAATAAACAATTATGAACCTGATTAAAAGAAATTCAAGGAGTTTAAAGAAGATAAAAGAAGTGGTTTAATTTGGCACTCATCGTAGAGTGTTAAAAGTCCATGATTGTTACTGCTGGTACCATAAACAGGCAAGTAGGCATGGCACTAAAGGAGTAGCTGAGAGATTATAGCTCTAGCTGTTCAAATATTAATTCCATTAATTAATTTCCTTTCTGACCTCTAATGTTTTTTCATTTATTTGTAGGTTCACCCCCTCCCACCATACATGCACACACATAAACACACACACACATAAACACACACACACACAAACACACACACACACACACACACATTTCCTTCCTGGTCCATCCTTCTCATTGTCTGGCTGTACTCCACTTTTTCCTGGTTTTATAAGTTACCTGCCTTCCAGATGCTATTCTGCTAAAAGTCACTTGTTCCACAGAGGAACTCTCTGTTTCTTTCCCTCTGTTCCACATTCCAAAAATGTTCTAATTGTTTTCAATAAACTCATGCCTACATATTATGGAAAATCCAGTGAAGAATTACCTTACAGCTGTTCTAGACTTCCCTGGGGATGATACGGAGCTCTGTGTGCCACTGCTTCTCCATTTCTAGTCCATAAAAGTGATTAGTTTAGGATTTGGTTCATGCAATGAATAGGTTTACATCATTAAATACTCTAATGGCACTTTGATTTAATGTCACATATTTGGATATCATTGTTTTAGATCAGCTCCTTAAATATAAGAACCATAAAAATTCAAGCTGGCAAGATGGCTTAGCAGGTAAAAGAACTGTCTGTCAAGCAGGACAACTTGAGTTCAATTTCTGGACCTAGACAATGGAAGGAGAGAACCAACTCCTGCAACTTGTCCTCTAATTTCCACACATGTGTTGTAGTATTTGTGCATGTAGATACGTGCATGCACCTGTGTGCATGCACACATACAAGCACACAAATAAATAATAACAATTTTAATAAATCAGTTATAATTATTATGAATTAAATATCCTACTATGATATTTCATTTTTATGTGTGTTTGTTCACATTATTATCTAAGTACTATATTTATAATTCTATGCTCAGTTTTTCAAAAGTTGATGCTAAGTTCTGTTTTAGCAAGTTATTGAAAAGATATATAGAAAAACCCTTAGTTCAATAGTTTCTATTTTTCTAAATATAATAAACTTGACTAATAATTCAAGTTACACATATGCATCAACTCATTACATAAATATTTGGGGTTATTAATTTAATCTTCTTAAATACACAAGTAGTGCCATATTTTCAGAACAGGTACTCATAAAGCAAATACATTGAAATCAATTAGGGGTATTATATTATATTATATCATATTATATTATATTATATTTTGAGGTCTCTAAGTTATGAAACACAAGTGAGGAGTCTAGTGATTTGAATTTCTCTGAAAACTAGAGATTAGAGAAAATACCAGAATAAGGAATAGGAGCTAGTTCATGCAGTGATTACTTTAAAGATATATTGTGCATTTTTTGAATAGTAAGTGAGCTACTAAAAGCATTTGAGAACATTATAACCCAATGTACTTGTTTAAAAATCATATTAATGTAAATGCCCTGTTGAGAAAACTTGCCAAAACGAGTGGAAGGGCCAAAGACACCTACAAGATTATCACTCTGCAAGTATAATCTTGATTCAAAGTGTCAAGCAATGAGGTTTCTGGAAGTAATACTGATGAAGTAATGACTACATATTTAAATAAAAAGAAAAAGGAAAATAAAAAGAAGTCTCCATAAGATTGTTAGCTTTTTAAACGTTTTTTTAAAGTTTTAAAATTGATTTTATTGAACTCTACATTTTTCTGTGCTCCTCCCTTTTTCTCTCCCCTCCTCTTCATCCCTCTTGCGTGGTCCCCATGCTCCCAATTTACTTTGAGATCTTGTCTTTTTCTACTTCCGATGTAAAATTTGAGATCTTGTCTTTTTCTACTTCCGATGTAAAATAGATTCATGTATGTCCCTCTTAGAGTCCTCCTTGTTGTCTAGGTTCTCTGGGATTGTGAATTGTAGGCTGGTTTTCTTTGCTTTATGTCTAAAAGCCACTTATGAGTGAGTACATACGAGATTGTGTTACTGGGTCTGGGTTACCTCACTCAATATCGTGTTTTCTAGATCCATTCATTTGGACCTAGTCAATATGGTAATAAACCAAGGAGACTATCACTACACTGGATATGTCCAAAGAGATAAATATTCAAATAAGACAGAATTCCGTGAGAGGTATAGTGGTTGAGAAAGCATTCTTACAGGAACTCTTTTTTTTTTCTCATTTTTTTAATTAAAAATTTCCATCTCCTCCCCTCCTCCTTCCCCTTCCCTCCCCTCCCTTCACCCATACCCCAACTACGCCCCTCTCCAAGCCAAAGGCGATCAGGGTTCCCTTCACTATGTTAAGTCCAAGGTCCTCCCAGCTCCCCCTAAGTCCAGGAAGGTGAGCAACCAAACTGACAAGGCTCACAGTGAGCCCGTCCATGCTGTAGATTTCATGCTCATCGCCGTTGTCCTTGGGTTTCTCAGTCCTCTAACACCGTCAGCCACATTCAGAGAGTCCGGTTTGGTCCCCTGTTCCATCAGTCCCATTCCAACTGGAATTAGTGGTCTCCCATTAGATCTGTCCCACAGTCTCAATGGGTAAACGCACTCCTCACGGTCCTGACTTCCTTGCTCATGATCTCCCTCCTTTTGCTCCTCATCAGGACCTTGGGAGCTCAATCCGGTGCTTCTATGTGGGGCTCTGTCATTTTCTTCATCCAATGCCAGTTGAAGGTTCTATGGTGATATGCAAGATATTCATGAGTATGGCAATAGGATCTGGACATTTCTGGCACCCTCTCCTCAGCTGCACAAGGAACTAGCTGGGGGCGTCTTCCTGGACACCTGGGAACCCCTCTAGAGTCAAGTCTCTGCCAACCCTAGAATGGCTCCCTTAATTAAGATATATAATTCCTTGTTCCCATATCCACCCTTCCTATATCCCAACCATCCTATTCCCCCAAGCTCTTCCCATCCTCCACTTCACACTTTTCTCTCCCCATACCCCCAACCCCCATCCCACCCCACCCCCAAGTTCCCATTTTTTGTCTGGCAATCTTGTCTACTTCCAATATCCAGGAGGATAACTATATGTTTTTCTTTGGAATCACCTTCTTATATATCTTCTCTAGGATTTTTTTACGAATTATAGGCTTGATGTCCTTTATTTATGGCTAGATACCAAAATTATGAGTGAGTACATCCCATGTTCATCTTTTTGGGCATGGGTTACCTCACTCAGGATGGTGTTTTCTATTTCCATGCATTTGCTTGCAAAATTCAAGATGTCATTGTTTTTTTACCGCTGAGTAGTATTCTAGCATGTATATATTCCACAGTTTCTTCATCCATTCTTCCACTGAAGGGCCTCTAGGTTGTTTCCAGGTTCTGGCTATTACAAATAATGCTGCTATAAACATAGTTGAACAAATGCTTTTGTAATATGATTGGGCATCTCTTGGGTAAATTCCCAACAGTGGGATTGCTGCGTCCTGGGGTAGGTTGATCCCAAATTTCCTGAGAAACCTCCACACTGCATTCCAAAGTGGTTGCACAAGTTTTCATTCCCACCAGCAATGGATGAGTGTACCCCTTACTCCACATCCTCGCCAGCAAAGGCTATCATTGGTGTTTTTGATTTTAGCCAATCTGACAGGTGTAAGATGGTATCTCAATGTTGTTTTGATTTGCATTTCCCTGATTGCTAAGGAGGTTGAGCATGCCCTTAAGTGTCTTTTGGCCATTTGAAATTCTTCTGTTGAGAATTCTCTGTTCAGTTCAGCGCCCCAGTTATTAATTGGGTTAATTAGCTTTTTAAAGTCTATTCTCTTGAGTTCCTTATATATTTTGGAGATCAGACCTTTGTCTGTTGCAGGGTTGGTGAAGATCTTTTCCCAGTCAGTAGGCTGCCTTTTTGTCTTAGTGACAGTGTCCTTTGCTTTACAGAAGCTGCTCAGCTTCAGGAGGTCCCATTTATTAATGTTGCCTTTAATGTCTGAGCTGCTGGGGCTATACGTAGGAAGCGGTCTCCTGTGCCCAAATGTTGTAGAGTACTTCCCACTTTCTCCTCTAACAGATTCAGTGTGCTAAGATTGATATTGAGGTCTTTAATCCATTTGGACTTGAGTTTTGTGCATGGTGATAGACACAGATCTACTTTCATGCTTCTACAGGTTGACATCCAGTTATGCAAGCACCATTTGTTGAAGATGCTTTCTTTCTTCCATTGTGTGCTTTTAGCTCCTTTATCAAAAATCAGGTGTTCATAGGTTTGTGGGTTAAGATCTTGGTCTTCTATTTGATTCCATTGGTCGACTTCTCTATTTTTATGCTAATACTAAGCTGTTTTCAATACTGTATCTCTGTAATAGAGTTTGAAGTCAGGGATGGTAATGCCTCCAGAAGTTCCTTTATTGTATAAGATTGTTTTGGCTATCCTGGGTTTCTTGTTCTTCCATATAAAGTTGATTATATTCCTCTCAAGATCTGTGAAGAATTTTGATGGGATCTTTAAGGGGATTGCATTAAATCTATAGATTGCCTTTGGTAGTATTGCCATTTTTACTATGTTGATCCTCCCAATCCAAGAGCAAGGGAGATCTTTCCATTTTCTGGTATCCTCTTCAATTTCTTTCTTCAAAGACTTAAAGTTCTTGTCAAATAGGTCATTCACTTCCTTGGTTAGAGTTACCCCAAGATATTTTATGCTATTTGTGGCTATCGTGAAAGGTGACGCTTCTCTGATTTCTTTCTCTGCTTCCTTATCCTTTGTATATAGGAGGGCAACTGATTTTTTGGAGTTGATCTTGTATCCTGCCACGATACTAAAGGAGTTTATCAGCTGTAGGAGTTCTTTGGTGGAGTTTTTTGGGTCGCTTATGTACACTATCATATCATCTGCAAATAACGAAAGTTTAACTTCTTCCTTTCCAATTCGTATCCCCTCGATCCCCTTGTGTTGTCTTATTGCTATTGCTAGAACTTCAAGCACTATATTGAAGAGATATGGAGAGACTGGACAGCCTTGTTGTGTTCCTGAATTTAGTGGGAGGGCCTTGAGTTTTTCTCTGTTTAATTTGATGTTAGCAGTCGACTTGCTGTAAATAGCCTTTATTATATTTAGGAATGACCCCTGTATCCCTAATCTCTCCAAGATCTTTATCATAAAGGGGTGTTGAATTTTGTCAAATGCTTTTTCAGCGTCTAATGAGATGATCATATGGTTTTTATCCTTCATTTTATTTATATGATGGATTACATTGATAGATTTTCGTATGTTGAACCAGCCCTGCATCTCTGGGATGAAGCCTACTTGATCATAGTGGATAATTTTTCTAATGTGTTCTTGCATTCTGTTTGCCAATATTTTATTGAGAATTTTTGCATCGATGTTCATGAGTGAGATTGGCCTATAATTCTCTTTCTTGGTTGAGTCTTTGTGTGGTTTATGTATCAGGGTAATTGAAGCTTCCTAAAAGGAATTTGGCAATGACTGTTCTGTTTCTATATTATGAAATACATTAAGGAGTATAGGTATTAGGTCTTCTTGGAAGTTCTGGTAGAATTCTGCATTGAAACCATCTGGTCCTGGGCTTTTTTTGGTAGGGAGGTTTCTGATAACATTTTCTAATTCTTTGCGACTAACGGGACTATTTAGATTGTTCACCTGGTCCTGGTTTAACTTTGGTATATGGTACTTATCTAAAAAAGTGTCCATTTCTTTTACATTTTCCAATTTTGTGGTATACAGGCTTTTGTAGTAAGATCTAATGATTCTCTGAATTTCCTCTGTGTCTGTGGTTATGTCCCCTTTTTCATTTCTCATTTTATTAATTTGTGTGTTCTCTCTCTGCCGTTTGATTAGTTTGGTTAGGAGTTTGTCAATCTTGTTGATTTTCTCCAAGAACCAGCTTTTTGTTTCATTGATTCTTTGGATTGTTTTCTGTGTTTCTATTTTGTTGATTTCTGCCCTCAGTTTGATACTTTCCAGTCTTCTACTTCTCCTAGGTGAGTCTGCTTCTTTCTTTTCTAGAGCTTTCAGGTGTGCTGATAAGTCTCCAATGTGTGCTTTCTCCGTTTTTTTAAGTGGGCACTTAGTGCTATGAACTTTCCTCTTAGCACTGCTTTCATAGTGTCCCATAAGTTTGAATATGTTGTGTCTTTATTTTCATTAAATTCAAGGAAGACTTTAATTTCTTTCTTTATTTCTTCCTTGACCCAGGTGTGGTTCAGTAGTTGACTGTTCAGTTTCCATGAGTTTGTAGGCTTTCTGGGGGTAGCATTATTGTTGAATTCTAATTTTAATCCATGGTGTTCCGATAGGATGCAGATGGTTATTAATATGTTTTTGTAACTGTGGAAGTTTGCTTTGTTACCGAGTATGTGGTCAATTTTCAAAAAGGTTCCATGAGCCACAGAGAAGAAGGTATATTCTTTCCTGTTTGGGTGGAATGTTCTATAGATGTCTGTTAAGTCCATTTGGTTCATTACCTCTATTAAATCTCTTAATTCTTTGTTAGGTTTCTGTCAGATTGACCTGTCCATTGGTGAGAGAGGAGTGTTGAAGTCTCCCACTATCAGTGTGTTTGGTTTGATTGCAGCCTTGAGTTCTAGTAATGTTTCTTTTATATAAGTAGGTGCTTTTGTATTAGGGGCATAGATATTCAGGATTGAGACTTCATTCTGATAGATTTTTCCTGTAATGAGTATAAAGTGTCCCTTTCCATCTTTTCTGATTGATTTTAGTTTGAAGTCAAATTTGTTAGAAATTAGTATGGCCACACCGGCTTGTTTCTTAGGTCCATTTGCTTGATAAACCTTTTCCCAACCCTTTACTCTGAGTAGATGTCTGTCTTTGTGGTTGAGGTATGTTTCTTGTAAACAGCAGAATGTTGGATCCTGTTTTCGTATCCAATCTCTTACCCTGTGCCTTTTTATAGGTGAACTGAGTCCATTGATATTAAGCGATATTAATGACCAGTGGATGTTAACTCCGGTTGTCATTTTTTATTTGGTAGTAGAGATTGTGTGTTTCCTTTCTTTGAGATGTGCTGGTGAAGGGTTGCTAGATGTCTGAGTTATTTTGGGCAATGCTGGACTCCTTTGTTTGTGAATTTCCTTCTATTACTTTCTGTAAGGCTGGATTTGTGGTTACGTATTGTTTAAATTTGTTTTTATCCTGGAATATTTTGTTTTCTCCATTTATAGTGAATGAAAGCTTGGCTGGTTATGGTAATCTGGGCTTGCATCCATGGTCTCTTAGTTTCTGCAAAACATCTATCCAGGACCTCTGGCTTTCATGGTTTCCATTGAGAAGTCAGGTGTTAGTCTGATAGGTTTACCTTTATATGTT